>NW_028270170.1:33623459-33781792 GCF_037043375.1 Chiloscyllium plagiosum | reverse complement strand
ATCGCAGATTAGCAAGGATTTAATCAATGAAAACTTGCTGCCCGGTTCTCTCTCTCTCTCTCTGTCCTCAATCGAAGTATTTCTCCTTACACAACTGCAGGTAATTTGCAACAAAAAAATGTTGGTTTTTGCAGATTATTTTCCCCGTTGGAAAAAAAAACCCTCTTGTTTAATATTGAGGTTGGTTTCTAATCTTATGCTCCTGAGGAACTGAAAGTTGAGGATTTTTGTTTTCTTTGTGTCTGCATGTTTTGAGCAGTCCCAGGTCATTCGGATCGCCGAATTGTTAAAGAGATGCAATGACATGCGTAAATGTCTTTTTTTTTAAAAAGTGTGCACACCACTTTCAACCAGTGAGCACTGAGTGCTTGTATTTTAAATGGTTGTTCCGACTGGGTGTGTTCAGTTTCATATTCGATCACAAGTCTTTATATTTATAGATCAGTAGAATTGTTTCTATATTCAACATTTTTTTTTGTTTTCCCATTTTAAATAAAATTCCACTTTTTTGTACAAATTTGGAGTTGCATATCCTTCTTACTTTGGGGCTAAATAGGCATCTTCAAAAACTCTTTGTAAATTTCATTATATCTCCCCATTCCTCTGTACTGTGAATACTTTTTTTTTCTCCCCAGTCACTCTCCCCCCCCCCCCCCCCCCCCCCAATATCTCCCCACCCAAAAGGATGAGCAGTTCTACACTGGGGTCTTACTGACAAGTTCCTTGCCACGTAAAGGTTTTGTATAGGGCCTCTGTCATTTTCTGATTTCTTTAGCTGTAAGCCATCTAGAAAAGGACACTTGAGTTTAAAGTGTGGTTATGAACTAACCACTGTCTGTCTTAGTTTTAAGTAAGGTTTTCAACCAAGTCCCCAAAGACATGAGTGGCATTGTTTTGTTGCAAGCCGATGTGACCTCTGTGGGACAATCTTTGTTTGGGGAGTGGGGGTGGGGGGTGGGTATCCCTTTGGAAACATCTTTCATTTTAAACCAGCCTCGGTGAGTATTCTGTTAAAAGTAATTGTGTCTTTCTCTTTCAAGAGTGTGTGCGCATGTTGGTGATTCAGTCAAACAAATGGATTTCTGGAGTGGATTGCATGGCCTTAATCTTCCCTTGTCAGGGCACCTCAGAAGCTGAGGGGCAGTTTGTTAAACTGCTTTCCCTGCAAGCATTTTTTTTAAGAAGCACAAATGCGATCGGCTATCTTTTAACTTTTTTTTGTTTAATCAGACTCCTGGTGGAAACCTGTTTACATCAATCAATTACCCATCCCCCAACCATCCCAGTGCATATTTTCCCAAAAAAAGTTTCCTTGTTTTAGTTAACAGGATTTTACTATATCTCCATATAGTATTTCTATAATGTCTGCAGGCTTTGAGCCCATGTTCAGATCAAGTATTTTATTAAATCTACTCCAATCCATTTTGTTCTGGATACTGCTACTAGTGAAATTAAGGAGCTGAACTCTCTAGTTTTGTTTCCTTGCCCCTTGTGACTTGTAAGAGGATTCGCAGTAGGTTAAAATCTTTGAGGAGAAAGTGAGGACTGCAGATGCTGGAGATTAGAGCTGAAAATGTGTTGCTGGAAAAGCGCAGCAGGTCAGGCAGCATCCAAGGAACAGGCGAATCGACGTTTCGGGCATAAGCCCTTCTTCAGGAATAAGGAAGGGCTTATGCTTGAAACGTCGATTCTCCTGTTCCTTGGATGCTGCCTGACCTGCTGCGCTTTTCCAGCAACACATTTTCAGCTCACCCTCGTGACTTGTGCCTACTAAAGGAATTCCATTGTCTTGTAAGGGAACACTTGAATTCATTTTTGGTCTGAGAAGTAAATTGTATTTTTTAAATTAACAAAACATCCCTTTAAACATTTGCCTGTATCCCCAGCTCCACCAGTTCAATAAACAACATAATCACAAACATTAAATGCACTTCATTCCATAACTGAAATCAGTTCTTAGTACCATTTATAAAACTGACTTAAATAGTGGGACTTGCCTCCACAATGGCTAGCAGAAGTGATTTTAAAATGACCTGAATGTGTCATCTATTTAGCTTAGTGCGGTTCTGTGAGGATGCAAATACATTTGCATGATTCTTGCGTGATTAAATTCAACATGAATGGTACAGTGACATCTGTTTTTCTGCTTGGTGGCACTGACTGGAATTCCAAACTTTCTCGTTTCTTTCAATCGACTTTTCAAAGAACGGTATATTTTAAAGCAAGAGAGAGCACCTTTAAAAGATCAATTTAATTTTTTTTCTCTGCAAGATTGTGTTGTTTGGAGGTCAGAGCAATTCTCCAAAATCTGAGGCAAGCTTTAGAGCTGAATAGTAACAACTTTCTGTTGACCTCATGAAGAATTCCACAATGTCAGGAAAAATGTGTTTTTGTACGCTAAGTCCAACCCAACAGAGAAGTTTCAGTCCAAGTTTCAGTCACTACCAAGTAAATACATAAACCTTTTGTTCAATCTGGGAAATCTGTTTTCCCCTGTATCTCATGGAACTGAGACTTTATATCCATTCATTAAAGCACTCCTTTTCCTTGGCATCTTGAATTAAGCTGTGTGGTGTTGCAAATATGTGATTCTGGTATCCACATATTTGTTTGCATTGTGCCTAACTTTTTTCTTTTAAGACAGGAAAATTTATGTATTTTGTTCCTATTTCAATACTTGACATAACATATTATGTCTTGCATTTATTATCTTTTACAAGAAAATAGTTTTGTGCATAAATGAATTCAATGCACTGAGGAGGGCACCATACAGTCAGAATTATGCTAAGCCCATTTACCTTTCTTGCAGAACTGCTGTGTCTTCAGTTGGGATGTTGGGATAATCAAAGGTTGCCAATTGTGTGACAGCACACCAGCATTCTCTGATTGTGCTGTGGTACTGGACAGGTTTTTTAAAAATGTTGGGATAGATCCCTTTTCTAAAGAATATTTTCTTTGTACCAAATATGAGATGCCTATTCCTTAATCACTTTTAAAAATGGTTGTTCATTTTGTCTCAACATTTTTCTTCTGATGAAATTTGACAGTTTGACTTCACCATTCTTCAGATGGGTTAACCTTTGATAAAACTGGCCCGTGGCCATTTGCACTTTTTTTCTTTTGCAATACTTTAGTTTTGAGATATTTCAACAATCTTCTGGCGAACTCTTTTCCACAGGAGGACTTCCATCAATGTCATGGCTAATTTCAAGTTTCTCAGCTGTCTGGATTTCAAGGTCAATTATACTCAAATAAATTTCTGATTTCCTTTTTAGGTAGGAGAAGAGAAAATCATTTTTAATGATATAGTTGCTTGTATTACAGAATAACACTATACGTGGGAAGCATCTGTGTGTTTCATCTAAACTGTGTTTGAGCTACAGTCTCTGTTACATAGGTGAAAGTGAAGACTGCGGATACTGGAGATTAGAGTTGAGAGTGTGGTGCTGGAGTGTGGGTCTGTTACATAGGCAAACATAATTGAAATAATCAGCAGTGAGGTGAAGGACCAATTAACTGTTACTCTGGTGATGATTGATGGCTAGAAACCTGGCAGAAATCTTCCGTTTCTTTAAAAACAACATGGGATCTTTACTACTTAATTGAACAGACAGAAACAGGTCTACTTATGGTCTTGGTGGTACCTTTGGATTTGCAGTGGGTTTTAGGCACTACTCTGAAGTGTTATCTTTGATTCTGTTTGAAGTCTTCACCTGGGATGTGGTTGCATAACTTCAGGTGTAGTCAAAGGTTGCTATCAAGTTAGCCACAGTGTTAAAGAATAGCACTCTTAATTGTCCCTGTTTCATGTGTTTCTGAAGAAGTAGTCATACAGCACAGAAGGAGGCCATGAAGTCCATCGTACATACTCTTTGGAAAAGTCACCAATTAATCCCACTTTCCCTGCTTCACACAGCACTGCAAATGTTTCCTTTGTAATTCACCCTGCATATTCCTATTGAATCTGTTTCTACCTCTGTTCACTCAAATACATTCCTGATCATGACCTGAGGGGGGGATAAAAGTTCTAATGTCACCAAGCCCTGATTAAACCTAGCCCCTTTCATTAGCAATCACCTTTAGACAGTGTGGTATATTTAGAGAACAACTAAGCTGTATTTTCAGTGAGCTGAGCTCAAACTATTCATCAGATGAGATAATGAACTGTAGGAATGGAATGGGGAACTAGCGGTAGGCGTGAATGTCAGTAAACACTAGAAATAGGAAGAATTACAGACAATGATCTAAAAATCAGATTTAATAAAAAAGAATTTTAAGTTTCTTAAATTAATATAAATATATTCTAGTCCAGACAGGATACCATTCATATAAGTTGCTGATACTGTTGCCTGTAGACTCACTCTGAACCAATCGATATGAAACCTTTATGATGTGTTTGCCATGTATTGAGATAAATAATTTAAGAAAGGATTGGGAAATGTATATGTGGGGGCGGTGGAAGAAGGTTAAAACATACGGTGGGGAGGAGGAATATTAGAAGAGGCCAGCTTAGGGGATCAGGTCCATTCTGACTCAAGTTGGATAACATTTGGAAGGCATTTATTTCTAAAATACTAAGTTAATTCTTCAGTGTTAAATCACTTTAATTTTGTAAGATAATAATGGGCAAATTTATTGGTTCTTGGATGTATTCGATTTCCTATTGTTGTGAACAATCTTAAGAGCCAGGCCCATATTATATTAGCAATGAAGTGCCTGTTGCAAACATGTTTCTAATTTGGCTGATGCAAGTCCTTCATTATACAATCTTTGTTTTCCATCCCTGGTGATGGTTTGTTTCATACAATAAACTGTTGCTGCTGTGGAAACTAGACAGATAAGCCAAGAAAACATTGAGCTGCTCTGATGCACCTTGAATGTGCTAGAGATTACCATTATATATAAAGTTGTTGTATCAAATTCCCTCATTTCTCAGAGAGGTCCAAATGCAAACCTCTTCAGGAGATGATCATTTTTTTGTCGATTGATTGAGTGATAATGTGAATAACCTATGATTTAACATGGAGCATTTCCATTCTTCATAAAGCAAAATCCTTTGGCAGATTACAAAGTTATACTTAATATTATGGCTTTATAGTAACAAAATCACTTTAAATAAAGTTAAGATGCTGAAGTTTCCATTGGCATACATGAAATTAACATATACCCATTAATCTCTTTTTAAAAGCAATCTAATAGACCCTCTTACCACATTTTACTTTTTTCCTTGCTGTAAAACTATATACCCTGAAGGAAAATGAAGACCATTCAGTCCTAAAGTTTTTGACATCAATGCTGTTGAGTGATCCTGTTTCAATCTGAATTGTCTGTAGTTCATGATACAGTCAGGTACTTTGAATAACCTAACAGTGGGCTACAATTTATCCTTTGTTGCATGAAAATAATGACTGGGGTGTTAATTTCAACCAATAACCAATATTTTAAATCTTAAATTTATGTAAATCATTCAGTGCTACTGCCTAAAATCTGGGATTCATTGTGATGTTTTGTTTCTTAAGTGAAGGGACTTTACAAGTTTCAAAATAGTTGTAGCACCAAAGCATTTCTTTGCTGGTACTTACGCATGAGCCCCCTCCCAATCTTCTTCATTTCTTCCTATTATTATAACCTTTTCTCTCCCTTTTTGTGTTGCACTTACATAACGTTCTCATTAAAAAATCTATGATATTCACTTCAGCTACTTGTGGTAGTGAGTTTCATATAACCACTCTCTGGGGTTAAAAAAAAAACTTCCTCGAATTCCATTTTGCATTTGAATCTCTGTTAGTCCTCTAAAATAAATTGATAATGGGACAGTATAATATGCATCAAATGCCTGATGATAGGAAGAAGGTCAGTCTCTGTCTCGATGCCTTCCCATATTCTGTGACCCTGTCTGAGAAGTATGGATCGATTATCAGGTGAGGAACAAAATCAGGATGCCCTGTTATCTTCTAGTCAGAGTCCTGTTGTGTCAAAACTGGATACTCAAAGAAGGAAGCCGATTACCTAAACCCATGAAACTACTCTTCAGCAGAAGCTATCCTTGATCAGAGTGAGAACAGTGAGTAGCGTTAGACAGCACGGAAACAGACAGTTTGGTCCAACCAGTCCAGGCTGACCATTATCCCAAACTAAACTAGTCCCATCTGCGCTTGACCCATATCCCTGCAAACCTTTACCATTCATGAACTTCTCCAAATGTCTTTTAAATGCTGTCACTGTACCTGGATTCATTACTTTCTCTTGTGGTTCATTCCACACATGAATCACTCACTTTTTTTTAAAAAAAGCCCTTCATTTTCTTTTTAAATCTTTCTCTTCTCACCTAAAACTATGCCCCCACTAGTTTTGAACTTCTCCAACCGAGGGAACAGACCCTTGTCATTCATCTGATTCATATCCCTCATGATTTTGTAAACCTCAATAAAGTCACCCATCAAGGTAAATATCCTTTGATCTGTACTGTGTGCCTCCATTTAAGAACCCAGTAATCAGGACAATGAAAGATGGCTCCTGGTATTATAACAGGATGACGAAGGGCCTCTTCCTACAATCAGGATCTTGCACAGTTATTTTAAGTCCATTATACACAGTAGAACATTGATCTAGGAGGATTTGTATCTCTGGCAATATTGCTGACACCTTCTACACGCTCTGTCTTGAGCTGCAGTTGCGATACACGGTTGGCTCCTTCCAGATGCAGTTCACTATAAGGCCGGGCTTTGAGCACTGCACTTTTCAAGGCACTTTAGACAATAGGGCTGTTTAAACCGCAAGCAGAGAAGTAAACATCTGTCGGAGCGCAGGGATAAAATTAAACTGACAAATTTGTTCTTTACTCTGTAACTCATTCTGCTTAAATATGTGTGAAGTTTCACAAAAGTCACAAACTATTATCCCATGGGTGCCTGTTCTGCTTTGAAAGCACTTTCTAAAAAAAAATTTAAATCCCCAAATTAAGCAATCATGTAATTCCTTCAAATGGGCCATTTTAACACATTATTAGAATGAAGGACTTGTGGTTACAAATGTCACACTTAGAGGCTTTTAGCTTTCATCTTGTAAATCTAAAACAGGATTTTTTTTTGAAGTGATGCTGTGCGCCATGCTTAACTAATGGAATGTTTTTAAGTGGAACCAGATACATACAAATTGTGGAAAATAAGCCACAGTATCTGCGAGAGGAGACTCAATTGTAGCCAAACATTTTTTGCGAGTGGTTTCCTTTGGTTGTCAAAGAGAGTGTTTAGCCACCGTTCCAGATTTACATTTGCCGGCCCGAGTGACTGTCAGCGACTGGTTACATTCCAAAAGCTGACATCCGAAGGCTCACGGATTACAGATTTTAAAATAGAAACTCATTAGTTTTGTTGCACTTTCCACTACAGCAGAGCACCATTCTCATTACAGAAAGTGGTGAGTGGAAGTTAGACAAAACACCAGAGGGTGGCGGTGTAATGAGGCTCTATTCGCTAACCTAGTTTTTAAAATAGAAGTTCGTGTATCCCGCTTTTACAGAAAACATTAATTGCTATCATTGCAACGATCCAGCAGTGCGAGGCTGAGTGACTGCTGTGTTAATCTGTTTTAGATTTCGGGTGGGATATTAATTCAGGGTTCCCTTAAATTTGATTGAAGATCCCATGGGCAGTATTGGAAGAATAGAATTCTTCTCGTATCCTGCCCAATACCTCCTTTCAATGACACCACGAATACGTTGACTACTTATTCAGAATGCATTCCTGTTGGTAAAATGTTGCAAACACAAAATGGCATTCCATTTACCTACATAACAGCTCCAAACGGTAATTAATTACGTCTAGCACTTTTGAGATTTTTCAACCACCTGAGATCCAGGTATGAGAAATTATCTCTTAATCGTCAGAACCGAACCATATATGTGCAGCTGCACCGACCTTTCATTGCTGTGAACTCCATTCCTCACTACCTTTCTCTATTTGCATATCTTCCTCTGGTGAGCCATTTTAGTGCCATTTCATTCCAATTATTGCTTATTTTCTGTTGCTACTCAATTCAAATTTTGCCCCCAGCTCTACATATCAAAATTATTAGGCCACAAGTGTGCCGGGCCACTGCATGGTCTTTTGAAAACTGTAAAACTAAAACTGTGACTAATTTATTTTTCCTGGCTGCATAATAGAAAGACTTCAGATATAACTTTTATATGATTGATGATCACAAACCATTGATTTTTGCAACACCACCAAACAGAAATAGCATCAAGGAATGAAACTTAATCCAAGTTAAAGTAAACACAGAATAACTTGAGTTTATTATTTGTATTCTTCTTAGAATACCCTCACTTTCTCTCCCCCCAAAAACTGACTCCTTGCTGGGTTAACAGTCTGTAGAAACCAGGCAATATCTGGTCATTTATCAACCAGGTCCACGAATTGTCAGCCTTTGGACCATCACCTCTGGAGATTCTTGAGGAGATATTGTTGTCACTCTCCTTTCACTTAGCTGTTCCTCAGCAGCATCATGCCCAGTCATCAGGTCAATTGATGAAATCAAGCTTATCCTTTTCCCCCCACTCCTTCTTGCAAGTATTTCTAATCAACCTGTTTGACCATGCCACAACACATGTGAGACTCAAACCTGGCCATTCTAGTCAGAAATAGAAACAACCTTTACATCACTCTATTACTTGTATGCTTTCAGATTGTCTGTCCAATATTTAGTTTTGGATACACTACCCACATCCATTCATTATCAGATAATAATTGTAGGAACATAAGCCAAACAGCTTCTTGAGCCTGTTCTTCCATTGTGTTAGGTCACGGCTGATCTATTTCTTTAACTCCATCTCCCTGCCTCAATTTTAGAACACCTAATACCCCTGCCTAGAAAAGTCTTTAGTTATCAGTTTCTGAATTTTCAATTGACACCGCCCCATCCCCATTCAATGCCCCCTCCACCTACCCCCACACTGCATTCCCATTGTCAACAGTTTTACTTTTGGAATATTGTGTGCAGTTCTGGTTTCCCTCTTATAGGAAGGACGTTGTGAAACTTGAAAGGATTCAGAACAGATTTACAAGGATACTTTCAGTATTGGAGGGTTTAAGCAATATGGAGAGGCTGAATAAGCTGGGGCTGTTTTCCCTGGAGCGTCGGAGGCTGAGGGGTGACCTTATAGAGGTTTATAAAATCATGAGGGGCATGGATAATGAAAATAGACAAAGTCTTTTCCCTGGGTTGGGAGTGTCCAGAACTAAAGGGCATAGGTTTATGGTGAGAGAGGCAAAATTTAAAAGGGACCTAAGGGGCAACTTTTTCACACAGAGGGTGGTGCATGTGTGGAATGAGCTGCCAGGGGAAGTGGTGGAGGCTGGTACAATTACAACATTTAAAAGGCACTTGGATGGGTATATGAATAGGAAGGGTTTAGAGGGATATGGGCCAAGTGCTATTAAATGGGACTCGATTAATTTAGGATATCTCATTGGTATGGACAAGTTGGAGCTGAATATGTGTTGCTGGAAAAGCAGGTCAGGCAGCATCCAAGGAACAGGAGAATCGACGTTTCGGGCATAAGCCATTCTTCAGGAATGAGGAAAGTGTGTCCAGCAGGCTAAGATAAAAGGTAGGGAGGAGGGACTTGGAGGAGGAGCGTTGGAAATGCGATAGGTGGAGGGAGGTCAAGGTGAGGGTGATAGGACGGAGTGGGGTGGGGCGGAGAGGTCAGGAAGAAGATTGCAGGTTAGGACTTCTGTGCAGAGGAAATGACCTTGCGTGTGCAGTGAGAGAGGGACTCACTGAAATCCTTGTAAAGGGAGGAAGAGAGCTTCTTCAAGGAAGGCATCCTTGTAAGAGGATTCGCAGTAGGTTAAAATCTTCGAGGAGAAAGTGAGGGCTGCAGATGCTGGAGATCAGAGCTGAAAATGTGTTGCTGGAAAAGCGCAGCAGGTCAGGCAGCATCCAAGGAACAGGAGAATTGACGTTTCGGGCATAAGCCCTTCTTCAGGAATGAGGAAAGTGTGTCCAGCAGGCTAATCAGGAATGAGGAAATAACCTGCAATCTTCTTCCTGACCTCTCCGCCCCCAGCCCACTCCGGCCTATCATCCTCACCTTGACATCACTCCACCTATCGCATTTCCAACGCACGTCCCCCAAGTCCCTCCTCCCTACCTTTTATCTTAGCCTGCTGGACACACTTTCCTCATTCCTGAAGAAGGGCTTATGCCCGAAACGTCGATTCTCCTGTTCCTTGGATGCTGCCTGACCTGCTGCGCTTTTCCAGCAACACATTTTCAGCTCTGATCTCCAGCATCTGCAGCCCTCACTTTCTCCATGGACAAGTTGGACCAAAGGATCTGTTTCTGTGCTATACATCTCTATGACTCTATGACTTGGGAGAGAATCCAAGATTCCTGTTACCCTTTTTCTGAATAAGGACTTTCAGACATCACCCCTCACAGACTGAGCTCATATTTTAAGGCTTTCTTCCCTAACTGGACTATTGCAAAAGTTGAAACTGTTTCTCCCAATTAATGCCTTTAGCTATCAGAAATGCCTCAATTGCATTACATTTCAATTGTCTATACTGAAGAGAATATAAATCTAATCTGTACAGCCTGCTCCCATGACTTACCCTTTTTAGTCCTTTTGGTGAAAACGATTGCACTCCATGCAAGAGCAATTCATCTCCCTGAGGTAATGCAGTACTCTCGAGGGGGGTCTGACCAGAGCTTTTTACCAGACTTATAGTACAACTTAAACTCATTTTGTATTTCAGTCCCCTTAAAATTAAAAGAATCAAAATTCCATTGGCCTTTTAATTATTTTTTTTTGTAGCCGTCCACTAACTTGTAGTGATGTTTTATATAGGGATCCTTAAATCTTTTCCTCATCCACAGTTCTTAGCTACACACCATTCCTAAAACACACTGATTCATCTTCCTTCAGTCCAAAGTGGAATGACAGATAAAATTCTTACAATGACCTTCATGTGCTACAGTTTTGTCCACTTACTTTACCCTTTGCAACTCGCTAGAATGGCATAAACCATTTGAAGAACGGATTTAAGCAGTGTTGTTGTTCATTGATATTATAGTTTTTGTCATTCCTCCATAGAGTTCTGGGTTATTATTGATCACACTCAAAGCAGTGATCACAAAGTGATTGACATTCAAGGCTCAATGAATTATGGGTCTAAAGTTGTTCCCATATCTTTTATAATTTTTTTCCATTTACCATTCCCCTCTTCAGACAAATGATGTATGTTTTATTATACTTTAACAGGCAGCTTCAGCCATTACTACCTCACTCATTCTATAGCTGTGCCTATATAGCGACTCAGTAGATTGTAATTGGCCTGAAAAGGTTAATCTGGAATAGCTGTGCCGAGTGATATACAAATGACTGCTTCAGAAAGACCTGGTTGGTTTTGCTGTAGCTGTCAGTTCTACATTCTACAGACTACAGCCATGTAGCACGGACCTAGTTACTACTACCTCTTATGAGATAACAATATCTCTTGACTAGCATTTATGTGGTTAACCAATCTCAAGCTTATGTAACCTATTATCTTGCTGTTATGTAATAAACTACTTCTTGTTACTAAGAATGTGCCTCTTTTGCTGAAGAATTATTAGTGGTTAATTCTTCACCACTTAACACTAGTGAGCCTGTTATTACAAATCACAAGGAATGTTAGTGGCAGCAGATCTAACCAAAGACCCAGGTGCCATCTATAGGCATCTCAGAGAATCTCTACAGTATGGAAAGAAGCTACTCAGCCAATCAAATCGACACCAACCCTCTGATTAGCATCCCACCCAGACCCCTACCCTATCCCTATCGCCCTTACATTTCCCATAGCTAACCCAGCTAGCCTACCCATTCCTGGACACTATGGGCCATGTAGCATGGTCAGTCAACCTCAATTGCACACCGTTGGATTGTGGGAAGAAACCAGAACATCCAAAGGAAACCCGCACAGACACAGGGAGAATGTGCTAACTTCTCACAGATAGTCATCCGAAGTTGGAATCTAACCTGGCTCACTGGCATTGTGAAGCAACAGTGCTAACCACTGTGACACCCATCTTGCAAGATGATGCCAGCAGTGTAGACTGCTGTTTAATGAGAAGAGTGCACAACAACCTGAAGAAAAGAGAGAATGCAGTCATTTTAAGTTACAGCCAGTTAGCAGCTGCAGCAGAGACAGCAGCCAGTCATTTCTGAATGCAAAAGCTCCAGGAGCACATCAGCCTGCCTCTAATGCTCTGAACTGGCCAGGACCAGAGAGAAAAAACAGTACAGAAACACTTGTGAAGACTACAGAGAGTCTCATTGAAGCAGCGAGGAGTAGACTGGATGACTAATAGAAGACAGTGTTGGGATAAGTGGGGCATTTTCAGGATTGTACCTTTAATTAGCACAGTGCTACATAGATGAATGTTGAGGTTGCAGTTATTTGCAAAGTATATTAATAACTTTGATAACGAAGATGATTGTACAGAGCCAATTTTGCAATGACACAATGCTAATTGGGAAGGAAACTGGTGAGGATGACGCAAAGAGTCTGCAGAGGGCTATAAACAGGATTAAGTGTATGAGAAAAAGCTTGGCAGATGGGAAATGATGTGAGAACTGTGAGGATATGCACTTTGGGAGGTAGAATAAAGGAGCTGAATTTTATTTAAATGGTGACAGACTGCCGAAAGTTATTGAACAGAGGGATTTGGGAGTCCTTGTGTATGAATCATAGGAAGCTAGCATCCAAGTTCAGCGGATACAAAGGAAGACAAGTGGAGTTTTGGTCTTTATTTCAAAGGGAATGGAGAACAAAAATAGAGAAGTTTTGCAAAACTATTCAACTCATTAATTAATCCACAGCCTGAATACTTTGAACAGTTTTGGATCCCTTATTTAAGAAAAGGTATACTGACATTGGAGATGGTCCAGAGAAGGTTCACTGGGTTGGTACCAGGTGTGGAGGGACATCTTTTAGAATAAGTTGCAGGTTTCGGTTCATTAATATCTAATTCCCAGAATGAACCGAAACCTGCAACCCATTCTAAAAGATGAAAGAGGAGGTTTGTTCAATATATCATGACACTGTGATCTTTTGCTATAAATTCTGTGTCTTATGATCCTGCTCCATTGTAACACGATTCAAGGAAGAACAGGGAAGCTCTGCCAATATATTCTGTAGCTAAAGCCAAAAACGTGTTAACTAGTCACTTATTTAATCGCTGTTTGTGGCACTTGCTGCACAGAAGATGACTCTTACTTCCTGCATTACAATACAAACAACACTCCATAAAATACAGTCCATCAGTGTTAAAACATTGTTGTTGTTCTAAGATCATGAAATGTACAATATAAATGCAAGAGTTTACTTTTAAAAAATACAAACAATATAAGTGTTTAAATTCCCTAATAGCCCCTATTTATTTTTACTGGATCTTTATTTATCCCTAAGAAAACAGTTCCAAAATCAAATCAATGCTTTTTTTAAACTTAAATAAAGATTTGCTTAAACCAAAACAAAACGGAGAGCGTGCAAACCTGAACATTAAAGGGAAAAAAATGAGATGTCAACAAGAGTTCCCAAATGGCGATGACAGCTAAGATTAAAAAACATCTTGTACTGACAAACCCAACACAAGATATGAAATCTGATTAAAAAGCCGCAAGATTATTCTGAAATGAGCAAGATTTGAAGATCTCTCTATACCAGGAGTGTCTGAAAGACGGAATGTTCAACTAGGCTGCATGACCAAGCTGCGTTCTACAGTGTCCAGACTAGAGCACAAAATCGAACAATGCATGTCTGTAACAGAACAGACTGTCTTTTATCACAAGACACTGGAGCAGGGTATTCATCTAGTGATTTCCAGTATCTGTATTCAATCAAACCTGATGTCAAACTGGCCTCCAGACTGATGCAAAAGGCAGGATTTCAGGTTTTGGGTCACATCCTGATGTCAGGGTCATATGAGGTCCCCAACTGCACACTGTGTTGGGAGCAGGCACCTGACTCTGATCTTCCTTGAATTGGCTAGAGGCTATGCTTAAGGGCTCCAGGGGGGCTCCGGTGGCCAGCTTGTCAGAAGCTGCTATCTGCAATTGTAGATGAGAGAATTTGGCAGGAAGAGAGGTGAGAGGAGGGGGACCACTTTCCCAAAAGCTCTCAAAATGTTTGCATTTTGAATCCCCTCCACAAGGCAGTCTGTGTGGTCAGGCAGCCTGGGAGGATGTCAAAGCCTTTCAGAAAGGCGAGCCATTCAATCTGCTGCTGGGAGGCTGCTGATCTGTTCCTGAGTCTGGACATCTGTCAGGCAACTCCAGTCAGTTTCTGATAATTGGGCTTTCAATTTGCATCTGTGGGGGTGTGGCCCTCTTTCTTCTGAACCCACCTTGGGGGAAATTGCCAAGAGAAATTGATAATAGTAACACACTGGCCAAAGATATTACCTTCGTTTCATATTAATTCATGGGATGTTGGTGTCATTGGCTAGACCTGCATTGATTGCCCATTCTTAATTGCCTAGATGGCGCTTGAGAGTGAGCCACATTTCAGTGAGTCAGCTGTCACATGTAGGCCAGTTCAGGTAAGGTTGGCAGATTTCCTTCTCTAAAGTAAATTAGTGATCAGGTAGGGTTTTAACAACAATTACTTATTTGTCCAGCTGATATGGTCAGATCTGAACCCATGTCCCTCAGAACATTGGCCTGTGTTTCTGGATTACTAGCCTAATGACAGGACCTCTATACTACTAGTCCTGAGCTTGTCTATTTTTGGCTCCTACATAGATGAGAAAATTCTGACTATGGTCAGTTGGTGAATTTTAACATGCCAGTACTATCAAAGAAAAGGGGATCCGGTTTAGAAAATTTGCTATTGTTGGAAGCAGACATAATCTTTTCATTGTACTCCTATGCAATTCTCCAACTTGAATGACTCCTGTAGCAAAATCACAGCAATGAATCCGTTCAGTGAGTCACAACTAACTTAACAAACGCTCCCAAAGTTTGCAGAATGCTGTTTTTTTGGAATCTGGTGACAAACATTGAAGACTAAGTAAGTCATGCAGAAGTGAAGGTAATTAATATTCGGGAGTGTTGGGCAGGGCTCAGAAGTATATGACTATATGGATATAAAATCTAGACTGACACATGGATCTGCAGTGAGTGCTTCACTGTTGGAGGGGCTGTATTGTGGATGAGATGATAAACTGATGCCCCAGTATGTAGATGTAAAAGATTCTATGGCATTACTTTGAAGAAAAGCAAAGAGTTCTCTGGAGTTTATCTGCATGTTATCACACTGCTGATTGTGAAAGCTCGCCCTGTGGAAATTGATTGCTGTGTCTCCGAAATTGATTATTCTGCAAAAATACTTCATTGACTGTAAAGTATTTTGGAATGACTTGATGATGAATGATGCTATATAAATGCAAGTCTTACTTACTTTCTATATTTTCCCAGTTAGGTAGCAGCTGGCTTTTGCTGTTGATACAAATTTGCTAATACATCTATATAAAGCGCCCTCATACCTTGTTTACAATTAAATCCAAAACTGTGATTGAAGTTCAATATTTGAATTTGACATTCGCTAGTTCATGGAACTCGGTAAAACTACAGCATGGTTCCATTCAGACTGATCCTTGTTCAATTAACCCCATTGTTTTTCTTAATCCTTCTTTCATTTTAATTTAATCTGAATTCTCTTTGTAAATTAAAGCTGGACTAAGTTTCGAGATGAACGTAAAAAAATGGACTTGAATTTCTATACATGATCTGACAACGTCCCAAATGTGCATTTTAATTATTACTTTTGAGGTGAAATCCCTGTTGTAAAGTAAGGAATATGCTGTCAATGTATCCAAACCAATATCACACAAATATCAGAGTGACCAGAGAATCTGTTTCTTTGGATTCTTTGTTTGAGGAATAAATATTGGCCAGAAAACCAGGGCAAGTTTACCCCACTCTCTTTGAAATGATGCTATGGGAGAGTTTTTAATATTTTCCTCAAGTTAAAGTAAATGTGGCTTCAATTTAATGTTCTCGCCCGAAAGACAGCATCTGCGACAGTGCAGCACACCTCGGCATAGCTTTGGAATTTCAGCCTAGATTATGTGCCCATGACCCTACAGCAAAATTTGAACTGGCAGTTCTTTGGCCCAGAACTCTGATTGTTGGATTGAGCTACAGATGATCCCCAACTCATAGCTTTCCTCTTTGATTTTTCAGTTGAAATGAAACCCAGGTTACAAGGATGGAAGTCACTCCTCTTTCCAGGACAGGTATTATACACTATCCCTGACACACGCATACTGCTTGCCAATCCAACCACTTTGCCATAGGACCTGTGCACCACACTCTCCACCTGCCCTATACTTTTTGCCAACTTCCCCGTGGTGAAATCATCTCTGCTGCCAAGTTAGACAAAAACAAAACTTCTGGTGCTGAAAACAACTACTGAAGCACAGTGTGGAGATCTGTCTTTCACATTAATTGTGTAATACCTGAAGCTGCTTGATGGGATAGGAAGTAAACTTGTTTTTAAAAAAAGTGGTGGCATGGTGGCTTAGTGGTTAGCACTGCTGCCTCCCAGCACCAGGGACCGATGTTCCATTTCAGCCTCGGCTGACTGTCCGTATGGAGTTTGCACATTCTCTCGGTGTTTGCATGGGTTTCCTCAGGATGCTCCGGTTTCCTCCCACAGTCCAAAGGTGTGCAGGTTAAGTGGATTGGCCATAGTGTTCAATGATGTGCAAGTTAGGTGCATTAGTAATGGTAAATGTAGAGTAATAGGGGAGGGGAATGGGTCTGGGTGGGTTACTCTTCAGCAAGTCATTGTGGATTTGTTGGGCCAAATGACCTGTTTATACACTGTAGAGATTCTATAACCTATACAGGTGAAACATGTTCCATTTGCTTGCAGCTCAATTTAAGCATTAATATCCACAAAAATGGAGTAAAAGTGTGGAAGTTGACTTTATTCTTTCTGAAGGAGAGATGCATCACTGCAATGGATATAGTGTTAAAAGTGGCTCTGCAAATTTGCTGGTGCCATCTCATTTGCTTGTTCAAAGGGCTGACTGCCACATTGCTGGCTGCCTGTGCACATGCCCAAAATTTACAAGTTTAATTCCTTGATTTCAGACACTTAAGATCTACTACCTGTACAGCCACAGCAGTCCCAAGAAGAGAAGAGATAATGACAGACTGGCACTGACGAAAAGATAATACTCCTTGATCTAACACTTTTGGCTATCGACTCAGATACTAGCATTGCACATACCTTAATAGTATAGATTCGAGATTGGCATTATGGTTCTATGAAATGGCACGTGGGCGTCTTTGCATCATAGAGTCAAACATCACGGAAACAGACCCTTCAGAGGCCTGTGACCAGTGGAGTGCCACAAGGATCGGTGCTGGGTCCTCTACTTTTTGTCATTTACATAAATGATTTGGATGCGAGCATAAGAGGTACAGTTAGTAAGTTTGCAGATGACACCAAAATTGGAGGTGTAGTGGACAGCGAAGAGGGTTACCTCAGATTACAACAGGTTCTTGACCAAATGGGCAAATGGACTGAGAAGTGGCAGATGGAGTTTAATTCAGATAAATGTGAGGAGCTGCATTTTGGGAAAGCAAATCTTAGTCGGACTTATACACGTAATGGTAAGGTCCTCGGGAGTGTTGCTGAACAAAGAGACCTTGGAGTGCAGGTTCATAGCTCCTTGAACGTGGAGTCGCAGGTGGATAGGATAGTGAAGAAGGCGTTTGGTATGCTTTCCTTTATTAGTCAGAGTATTGAGTACAGGAGTCGGGAGGTACGTGTATGGAATGAGCCGCCAGAGGAAGTGGTGGAGGCTGATACAATTGCAACATTTAAGAGGCATTTAGATGGGTATATGAATAGGAAGGATTTGGAGGGATATGGGTCAGGTGCTGGCAGGTGGGACTAGATTGGGTTGGGATATCTGGTCGGCATGGACAGGTTGGACCGAAGGGTCTGTTTTCATGCTGTACATCTCTATGACTCTATGGCTCTATGTCCATGTTGACCAGCTATCCCAAACTGAATTAGACCCATTTGCATTTGGGTTGGCATGGATAAGCAATTGTATTTTTCAAATTGACATGTTGCTTATTAATCCATCAAATTAATAGTCATAGTCAAACAGAATCAGATAAAGTCTAACACAGAAATATATCAGATATATTGGATGAAAAAGTGAACTTAATGTGTAATGTCATCTGTAAATTAACCTTCTAAAATAATGCCCCTATTAAATTATTATCCCTCTTTGCTTCATGTATTAATTTTGAGCATCAACAACTCAAGCTTCTCAAATGCAAATAACAAATTTAATGTGACATTCAAAACAAATACCTAGTAAGACATATAGCCACATGGTCATGTGTGCAAAGTTGCTAGGCTTCTCTCTGTCAGAATGGTGATCAGTTCTTTGCTTTCAGTCTCCATGTGGTTGGTCTGTCTACTTCAACCAGAGCCTGCTACCATGCCGAGACACAGTTCCTTATCGTGCTGGCTATCCACATGATCAATGCCAGATAGGCCAGACCTGTCTTCTCAGGATTCAGCATTACACCAGTTGTGTCTTGCCCACCTCACCAAGTTATTCTGATCATAGTATGAACTGGTTTTCTGTTCTCCAACCCTCATGGGACCAATGAGGCAATAATTTAATCTCCACCATATTCTCAATTTCCAAGCAACCAGTCCATGGGGTATGTTTGCTATAAATTTAACGATAAATATTAATTTAATAATTAATCTTATCTAGAGCACCATCCTGTAGGTCTTTGACTGTTCATTTCTTTTAACATTAGTACAGTTACACCACATTAATTACACTACAGGCTTGGAATCAAATAGGAGTTAACCTTAGGACTTTAACCATTGATTACTGCAAACAAACTTCATGCCAGTCCTTAAAAGATAATAGGAGCAGTGGAACTCTGCATTACAGATTCAAACTGTTCCATCCCCACCTGCTCTTCTTCAGACACTTGTTTCTTTGTCTTAGTTATTTGTTATTTATGAACAACACTCTCCCCTTCACCAGGTGTTGCATTGTTCATGGGGTGAATGGAAAAATAAGGGGATTGCAAACAGGCTGCATTCCATTGCTAAATCATAGAGTGAGGTTCCTGGTCAGACTGAACCCTGGAGTAAATTCATTGCCTCCGGGCTCCTCTGAGCAGAGTGGTATATAGTACAGATTCGACAGCCCTAGCTCCCTTTTTGTGAAGCCCTCCACTAGAAACACTGGCTTTGTGAATTTAATCTCATCTTCCTGGTTTTATCAATGAAGGGCAAAGAAAGGGCAAGGTGCCATAGAGAAATAACAGAAAGCTGATTCCTGGTGTCAAAGGATTGAAATCTGAGGCAAGGAATTTGGAATTTTCAATGTCGGAAGGTGGTATCTGAGAGAAACTTTCAGAATTATTGTTCAGGGGTATAAATAAAGTCAGAGGGCGTCTTCAATATAAAAAAGGAAAGGGCAGAAACCCAAACCATTAAAAGCCAAATTTAAAATCTATTTCTTGGGGGGAGGATTTGAAATGTGCTTCTGGACAAATTGATTAGACCATATAGAATAATAGAATCCCTACAATGTGGAAGCGGCTCATCCACACCGACCCTTCAAAGAGCAGTCGACCCAGTCCTATCCTCCTACCCTATAGTTCAGCATGGCCCATAGCTAATCATCCTGAAGAAGGGTTGCACCTGAAACATTGACTTCTGCACCTCCTGATGATGCCTGGCTCGCTGTGTTCTGCATAGAATCTCTACAGTGTAGGAACAGGCCCTTCGGCCCAACAGGTCCACACCGACCCTCCAAAGAGTAACCCAGCCCCCTGATGAGTGCACCTAATCTACACATCCCTGAACATTATGGGCAAATGTAACATGGTCAATTCACCTAACCTGCACATCTTTGTGACTGTGTGAGGAAACCGGAGCACCCAGAGGGGACCCACGCAGACACGGGGAGAATGTGCAAATTCCACACAGACAGTCGCCCGAGGCTGGAATCGAACCCGGGTCCCTGGTGCTGTGAGGCAGCAGTACTAACTGTTGTGCCACTGTGCTGCCCCATTATAGGCCCTATTCATCTAGCCTCCTGTTTGTCTACCTTGGAATCCAGCATTTGCTGTTTTTTTTTGTCTCTAACCATGACTAATCCTGGCTAAACATGGTGTTCATAGTTTGTTGGATGCTGGGATTTCCGACTATAGAGGGCATATTTTCTGACAAATGCTTTTCTTGTATGAACACTTGTTTTTAATATATTACATTGTTCTCACTGCACTCAGAATCAAAATGATGATTTTTTAGACCCTGTGAAATGTTCAAGATTCCATGATTTTACAGAGAATGGATTTCTTTGTGAGTAGAAAGATGTAATTGGCACATCTGAACGTCCTTACTATGCACAGTCAATGTGGTGGGAATCTCCACCTCCACCTACCTGCCTTGCTTTCTCATCAATGAATTATTACCAAAAAATAAATTTTGATCTCAGCTTTGAAATTTTCAATTGACCTGCTGGCCAGAATGTAATTTTTTTGTGGGATAGAATCCTAAATTCCACTATTCTTTGTATGAAGTGCTTCCTGCCTTCATTCCCTGAACAGTCTTGCACTAATTTTAATGTTATACTCAGGTCTCTCCAGAGGAAATACTTGATCCCTACCTACCACTAAATTACTGAATGGAAATGATGTGCAAGGTTACAGAGAAATGCACTGAGCCATGTTGCTCACTTGGACCGCCAGTGCTGGTAAGATGGGCTGAACGGCCTCCTTTGCATTGTGACAATTCTGTGTATCACTTTTCACATTTCAGTTGGATCACCCTTAATTTTTCACCAACTGTTTTTCATCAGCCTGCTTAGACATTTTATAACACTCTACCAGAGCAACTGGAACTTGAACTCAGCCCAGAGGTAAGGACATTATCACTGCACCACAACACCCCTGTTAGTCATTCAGTTTCAAATGAAAATGAATCTAACATAAAGAACCGGTCCACAGAATGTTTTATTCCCAATATTGTTCTGGTGACTCTGTGCTGAAGCATTTCAAAAATCAATTTTATCTTTCCTCAGCTATACCGATCAGAACTGAATGCAGTACTCGACCTAACTTGCTGTTGTCTGAAAATTTGGAAAAATGTTACTCTATTCCTTCATCTATTTATTTTGCATGTGCTGTGAAATGTTAGGCTTCTTGCACAGACCCATTGGGAAGTAGCACCAGTCACATTCTGCTGGTTGGTCTATGTATCCACTATCCCTGTGCAATGTCTTCCAATGTCTTTAAATTAATAGAGATCCTCCAATGATCATTTTTGGTCAGGTATCTCATTTGCTGCGTATTATCTAATCTCTTTTGAATGTAAATAGAAGTAACATTCATGGAAATAATTAATGGAATTTGATGGAGTTGGCAGAACACTGTTGTGAGGGCCGAATGTGGAAGCTGAATCTGTGTCGTTTGATGTTAGGACCTGATGCCAGTGCTGGCCAATTAAGAGACTTCTTTTGGAGCTGCTGTGTAATTAAGGAGCTGAGGGCTTGAGCAGAAGCACCTCTGGTGAATACCGTTACTAAGGTAGTAAGTGGAAAGATGTCTTTATTTTATGTGCTCTCAAGAAAGGGAATATGAATTTGGGGCATGAGGCAGATCTTGGAGATTAGGGAGGTGTTTTTATCCTTAGGTGCTTGGCCTCCTGCACCACCAAATCCTTACCTCCCAATAACTGAAGGAAGAACGCCTCATCTTTTGCCTTGGGACCCTCCAACCACACAGGATCAATGTGAGTTTCACCAGTTTCCTCATTTCCCCTCCCCCCACCTTATCCAAGTTCCAACCTTCCAACTCGGCACCTCCCTCTTGACATGTCCTACCTGTCCATCTTCCTTCCCATTTATCCGCTCCACCCTCCTCTCTGACCTATCACCTTCAAGCTCAACTTCATCTTCCTATTGCATTCTCAGCTACCTTCCCCCCCCCCCCCCAAGCCCCACCCACCTCCCATTTATCTCTCAGCCCCTTGGGCCACCCCCTCATTCTTGATAAAGGGCTTATGCTCAAAACGTCGATTCTCCTGCTCCTTGGATGCTGCCTGACCAGTTGTGCTTTTCCAGCACCTCACACTTCAGTTCTGATCTCCAGCATCTGCAGTGCTCACTTTCTCCCTCCTTACTCTGTGCCATTTGTAGGTCTTCCATTTTTCCCAGTCACTCACCAAAAGACTCAGAAAATTCTGACAAAGGATTCTGGGAAAATATTTGATGTAATTCCACCTTCAAAGCAATCAAGCAAACCTCCATTGATTCGACCATTACCACAAATCCATAATTGAAAAATTGAATTCTGGCTGATTGTTTTCCTCCATTGATAATTCTTTGGTCTCAGGCTACTGAGGCCATAAATTCCTGAAGAAGGGCTTATGCCCGAAACGTCGATTCTCCTGTTCCCTGGATGCTGCCTGACCTGCTGCGCTTCTCCAGCAACACATTTTCAGCTCTGATCTCCAGCATCTGCAGACCTCACTTTCTCCCCATAAATCTCATAGCCTACCTTACGATCACTATTTATACTCTTATTTAACCTCTATTTCCAACAAGGTATGAATCTCTTCTTTTTGGAATGAGTTAAGTAAGTCAGCATTGAATGCTGTCATTGGGCATATGCTCTGGAAATCAACAGAGGATGTGATTTCCTGGAAATCTAATTTGAAAATGGAGCATACATTTGGAAACAGTGATCATAATATCATTATTTTTAAAGTAGAAAGAGACAATAGAATTATCAAATGTGCAAATGCAAAACTGGAAGAAAAGTCAGATGGAGGTCTTCTGTTCCATTTGGATCATAATAATTGATTAAGATAGAATCATAAATACACTAATTGAACAATGGGAATCATTCAGAGGAGACAGTTTTGGTATAGGGTAGTCATATTCCCTTGAGGTAGGGAAGAAGAACATGCAAAGCTAGAACTCGCTGGATGACTAAATATATAGCGATTAAAGGGTGACAGAAAATGCAAGTTTAAAATAAATGTTAAGTTCATAATTTCCAAATAACAGGCAGGAGGCTGGAAGAACACAGCAAGCCAGGCAGCATCAGGAGGTGCAGAAGTCGACGTTTCAGCTGTAATCCTTCTTCAGGACTGGGAGTGGGTGTAGGGGGAGCTGTAGAGAAAGGGGGGAGCGGGGAAAGGGTGGTGAAGTGGGGATAGGTGATGACACGTCGAGGATACAACCTGGTTGGTCAATAGGAGGAATGAATCAGGTTGGTGGCAGGGAGCAGTGGAAGGGAAGGGGAGAGGCTACGAAGGGAGTCGGGGGATGGGAGGGAGGTTATTTGAAATTGGAGAACTCAATGTTGAGTCCTCCAGGCTGTAAGTTGAGGTGTTGTTCCTCCTATTTGCGGTGTGATTCATTGTGGTAATGGAGGAAGCCAAAGATTGTCATGTTGGAAAGGGAGTGGGAAGGGGAATTAAACTGGGCTGTGAATGCAAGGTCGGGTCGACCCCTGCGGATCTGGCTGAGATGCTCAATGAGCCATTCCCTAAGTTTCTGTTCAATCTTCCTAATGGAGTGAAGACCACATCAGGAGCACCTGATGCAGTAAACTAGGTTGGAAGAGAGGCAGGTGAACCTCTGTCTCACTGGAAGGAGTGTTTGGGGCCCTGGATGGAGGGGAGGCAGGTTGTGTACTGACAGGTTTTACATATTTTCTGGTTGCAAGGGAAGGTACTTGGGAATTTGAGGGGTAGTTGGTGGGGAGAATGACACAAACCAAAGACTGGCAAAAGGAATGATCCTTGTGGAAGACAGAGAGGGGTGGTGGTGGGGGAGGGGGTGGGGGGGGTGGGGGGGAGATGTTCTTGGTGTTGGGGTCTAGTTGGAGTTGGCAGAAGTGTTTAAGCTGAGACAGAAGTTCACCTGCCTGACATCCAATGTGGTTTACTGCATCAGGTGCTCCTGATGTGGTCTTCGCTGTCTTGTAGAGAACTTGAAGAGGCAGAGGGCATGAAAGGGGTACGAAAGAGTACTTTGTACTTGTCTTTATTAAAGCAGAGTTTCTGAAATGCTCATTTAAAGGAAGTGCAACAGAAAAATTGGGCAGGATAAAAATAGATGAAGAAGAGGTACTGAAAAGTTTGTCATTTTTTTTGGATATAAAATTTATTCAGTCCAGATGAGATGCATCCTTGGTTGATGAAGACACCAAAGACAGGAATAGGAGTCGTTATGCCTAAATCTTCTAATCCCCATTAGGTATTGAAGTGATGTCAGGGAACTGGAGGATTGTAAATGTTAAAACAAGGTTCAAAAAAGCACTGACAGATCATCTGCACAAACACTTCAGAGTAACATTGGGTGGTGGAGAAACTTATTTGGCATTTAGGAAAATAGGAGTTAATACAACAGAAGCAGCCAAATATTTCTTAGAGGCAAATCATGTTTGAATAATTTAATCTAATTCTTGCTGAAGTAATGGAAAGAGCAATGACTGTACTGTACTTGGTGCGTGTATGGGCTTCAAAAGATACTTAATAAATTACTACATTATAGAATTGTTGACAAAATTGAAACCCATAGGATGAAAGTGGTAGCAGCTGCACTGATACAATATTGTCTGAAGGACACAAAGCAAAAATAAGCGGTGAGTCAATAGTTTTTCAGGCCGGATGGTGTGGTATTAATGGGTAGTAGGATGCTGTAACAAATCCTCTTTCCTTTGGTTGGTCTAAGGACCTAATTGGTTCATAGTGGTGGACAATCAACAACAATTATGCCTTCATAAGAAGAGGCTGTTGGCTTCATATGATGGTAATTAGGTCCAAATAACATCAGTTAATCAGATATTGTTACTAAGACTATAGGGAACGTTATTATTATAGGTCCACACTTCATGAGATCTCAATATAATCTGCCGGATCACCTCCCAAGTCTGTATGAGTATATCCTGGATTTCTAACCAGGCAATTTCTTTTCAACAGTATCCTGGATCTCCGTGCCAAGTAGTTTTGTCTTGACCACGTCCTGGACAAGTGGATATTAGTCATCCCACCTCAGTGTTGGTTCCATGGAGTTATGTGCAGGTCATCTTCAATTGATGTAAATAAATCTTTATTCTCAATCTGTTAATACGTCTATGCTGATGTTTAATTACTTACTTTAAGTTATTGATTAAGTTGAATATCTTATTGTCCCTCTGTTGGTTTCTTGCTGGTGAACCCAACATATTCACATTTTCAGTTAAATAATTGGTGGATTTATCCTGCTGACTGAGGTAGGTCATTGGTATTGATAGTTCATCCTGGAAGATGAAGAATTGGAATATTCTTCTTGACTTTGTGTTGTTTAATCATTTGACATCAAATTCAATTTTGCTATTACAATTTGTTCACTAAGTCTAGTGCTGTCTGAACAACTCCATTAAAGGTTCCATCAATGAGCTCAAGCTCACTTGTTTTTGGAAACTTTGCAGGTTTCTGTCAGTTTACTTTTCTCCAGTGATGAGAGCTTTATTTTCCAAATTGGAAAATCCTGGACATTTGCAGATTTCACAATGAGTTATGAGAGCTTCAAGTTCTGTTGAAATCTCTGGCTACAATACCACTGACTGGACCCTGATTGTGCAGCTGGGATGCCCAATATCCCCAGTGTATCCTTTTCAGAATATCTTCCCAGAGGGAGTCTGGAACAGTTCAGTATTGCTACCATTGACAATGTGATATCATCGCCAGAAACCAAAAACAATGAGAGAAGTCACCTCCTCGTTTCCCCTTATGGCTTGGATTTTGATCCACAGACTTTGCGCTTTTTTGACTACATTTTCCAGCCATGATATTCCTAAAGTCACTATTCATGGATGTAGGTTTGCTCGCTGAGCTGGAAGGTTCGTTTTCAGACGTTTCATCACCATACTAGGTAACATCTTCAGTGAGCCTCCGGATGAAGCCATGCTGGTGTAGCCCGCTTTCTGTTTATGTGTTTGGGTTTCCTTAGATTGGTTCTGCTACATGGATGACACCTTTGTCATCGCTAAATGAAGCAAATTAGAGGAAACCTTCAAGACCATTAACAATACCCTTACTGGCATAAAATTCATCAAAGAGAAGGAAAACAACAACAAACTGCCATTCCTAGATGTCATAGTAGAGCCAACAGCTAAAGGAGAATTGCAAACCAGCCTCCAAAAGAAAACAACACATGTGGACCAAATATTGAACTACAGAAGCAATTATCCCAACATCCACAAATGAAGCTGCATCAGAACATTATTCCAACGAGCCATAACACAGCAGCACACAGGAACTATGAAGAACAGACGAAAATTACCTATACAGTATATTCAAAAAGAAGGGGTACCCAATGAACACAGTCTGATGATTTCTCAGCAACAAACCAATGTAAACGGACAAAACACATCCAGAAATCCTAGCCACTCTCCCCTATATCAAAGACATCTCGGGAATGACTGCCAGACTACTCAGACCCCTTGGCATCTTGGTAGCCCACAAACCCACCAACACACTAAAGCAGCAGCTGATGAACTTGAAAGACCCTATCCAACAACCAAAACTAATGTCACTTACAAAATAACATGCAAGAACTGTAACAAACACTACATTGGATAAACAGGTATAAAATTAGCCACCAGGATACATGAACACCAACTAGCCACAAAAAGACATGACCAACTCGCACTAGTATCCTTACATACGGATGAGGAAGGATACCACTTTGACTGGGACAACACAACCATCCTAGGATAAGCCAAACAGAGACATGCACGAGAATTCCTAGAAGCATGACTTTCCAAGTGAAACTCATTCAACAAACACATTGACTCGGATCGCATTTATCATGCCCAAGGGAAAAAAAGGAAGTGATACCACCATAGAAAATGATGTGAACACATGAAATGACATCACCAACCCAAGGAAAACCGAACATATGAATAGAAAGCGAGCTACACCACCAATGCTTCGTCTGGAGGCTCACTGATGATGTTACCTAGAATGGTGATGAAACATCTGAAAATGAACCTTCCAGCTCAGTGAGCAAACCTACATCCAAAACCTCAACCTAAACTACAAATCTTCTCATTATTCATAAAATCCATACAGTGTGAAAGCAGGCTATTCAGCCCATCAAGTCCACACCAATCCTCCAAAGAGTATCTCAGCCAGAACCACCCCCAACCCTAATTCCCTGGACACTATGGGCAATTTAGAATAGCCAAACCATCTGACCTGCACATCGTTGGACTGGGGAAGAAAGCAAGAGCACCTGGTGGAAACCCACGCAAACACAGGGAGAATATGCAAACTCCACACAGAGTCATCCAAGAATGGAATCAAACCTGGGTTCCTGGTGCTGTGAGACAGCAGTGCTAACTACTGAACTACTGAACCACTGTGTTGCCCCTATTTGTTGACTACATCTGTCAATCCTGCTGTGAATAAATTTGTGTATGTTTGAATTTAAAGGGGCTATAGTAAAATTTTCATATTTATAATTAATAATTTGTTTTTGCCACGTATCAGACGATAGGTTTTTTACAATGATTAGGTTTTTGGTTATCTTTGATTGTTCATTGATAAAACATTGTGGGTGTTTCTTTCATTTTTGACAGTGGTTCAGTCAGTCACTAACCATCCTTGAGATTAAACCAATCATACTTCCCACTTGTGATGATTCATGGAACAATGGGCAGAGTCACCTGATATATTTCCAGTGCACTCTTCCCACCAGAATTGTGACTGCACCAGTTCACTTGTTGTG
This sequence comes from Chiloscyllium plagiosum, assembly GCF_037043375.1. NCBI lineage: Eukaryota > Metazoa > Chordata > Chondrichthyes > Orectolobiformes > Hemiscylliidae > Chiloscyllium > Chiloscyllium plagiosum. The sequence continues at coordinate 33,753,952 of NW_028270170.1, read as the reverse complement.
AACTGCATGGACAACCTTTAATTACTTCCAGCCTTCTCAGTTTTTTTTTTGCTGTTCATTTGCACATTTCTTCCTTGTCTAACAAGATTTTTAACTTCACTCACAGAGCTTTGAAATGGTTACTTCATAGCTGAATCTCTAATTGGAATGCCTCTCCAAATCCTTGATTCCCGATGAAATCTGTAACTATCAAGTCGGACAGCTTTTCAAGTTCTTTCTAGTCCATGCTGCTTTTTCTTCACTTCCTTTCCAGGTCTGAGGTAAACGTTTTAGCCAGGAGAACTTATTCTTCATTTTGACCTTTCTAGCAGTTCCTGATGACAGTTCTGAAGTTGAGTCAGACTGGATTTGAAGCGTTAGCTCTGCTTCTCTCTCCATGGATGCTGCTGGACCTGCTGAGTTTCTCCAGCATTTTCCATGTTTGTTCTTGCTGATTGCTAAATTATTCAAGCTGTTGCAGTTGTGGCCTGTCTGTGTGAGTAGTTCTTAAAATGGTAAAATCCTTGAAACTGTAAACTTACTTGTTGTTCTGGAAATTTATTCTCTGAGTTTCAATAATATTTTCATGTTGTATCTTATGATATTAAGCAACGGTGTCCACTGCTAGTCACCATATGTAATTGTGGGTTGAAGAAAGCTGCTCCCAATCCCCTTTCCTTCCTCTGGGTCTGATGGCTTAATTGATTTACAGTGGCAGAAGATCAGACATAATTGAGTCTTAACAAGGAGAGACCTTTAGCTTAACCTGGTGTATTGTATTGCATGATAGCAATTAGGTGCAAGTTACATAAGCTCATTAGACTTTGTGACTAATCAGTGAGGAGACCTATTGATCTTGGTACGCACTTCTGATATGTTCTGCCTTCTCCTCACCCAAATCTGTTCAACACCAACAGATAAGTTAGAACTTAATGCAGTCACTAACATCATCACTTTAGAATGATTACATTTTAGAACAGAAGTATGCAGCTATGTCCTGCAGAGATTATTACTGGGACCATGTCTCTTTTCAGATATCAAGAAATTTGGAACTAGGTGTAGGAAAGTCACATTGAGTCAGATGATCAGCCATAATGGAATGGTGGAGTGTCCTGAAAGAAACATCAATAAATAGATTTTTGTTGTGGTTCTGTTCGCCGACCTGGAAGTTTTTGTTGCAAACGTTTCGTCCCCTGGCTAGGCGACATCATCAGTGCTTGGGAGCCTCCTGCGAAGCGCTTCTTTGATGTTTCCTCCGGTGTTTATAGTGCTCTGTCCCTGCCGCTTCCGGTTGTCAGTTTCAGCTGTCCGCTGTAGTGGTTGGTATATTGGGTCCAGGTCGATGTGTTTGTTGATGGAGTTTGTGGATGAATGCCATGCCTCTAGGAATTCCCTGGCTGTTCTCTGTCTGGCTTGCCCTATGATAGTAGTGTTGTCTCAGTCGAATTCATGTTGCTTGTTGTCTGCGTGTGTGGCTACTAAGGATAGCTGGTCGTGTTGTTTCGTGGCTAGTTGATGTTCATGTATGCGGATTGTTAGCTGTCTTCCTGTTTGTCCTATATAGTGTTTTGTGCAGTCCCAAGCACTGATGATGTCGCCTAGCCAGGGGACGAAACGTTTGCAACAAAAACTTCCAGCTCGGCGAACAGAACCACAACCACGAGCACCCGAGCTACAAATCTTCGCACAAACTTTAAATAGATTTTTGACAGAAGAGGTCATCAAAGCTTGACCATAAAAATAGATGTTTCAAGAATCATTTTCAGAGTTGAGAGAAGTTGAAAGGCAATGGGGCTTGGTGGAAAATTTGAGAATTTCAGACCATGAAAGCATGGCCACTGGTCAACCAATTAAAATCGGAGATACACGCAAGAGGCAAGAATTGGAAATGTTCAGAGATACTGAAGCAACATAGGGCTGAAAGAGTTTCTTAGGTAGTGAAGGATGATGTCGTAGAGGGGTTTGAAACATGGTAGAGGATTTTATAATTAAGGCACTGTTGGAGCTGGTGAATTTCAACAAGCTTAAGGGTGATGGGTGAATCAGATTTAGGGTGTTATGATACAGGAAGCAGAGTTTTGGATGAACTCAGCTTCATGTAGGGTGGAAGATGGGAAGCTAGCCCGAAGAGCATTAGAATAATGGAATCCACTGATCACAAAGGTATTGTTGAGGGTTTCAGCAACAGATAAGCTGAGCCAAAGTTGTTTAATGTTATGGAGGTAGAAGTTGTTCGGCTTGGTGATGATGCAGATCTATGGTTGGAAACTCACCTCAGGGACAAACACAATGCTAAGGTTGCAAATAGCTTGGCTGGTGATATTTACTAGGGATTGACACTGTGGTGAAAAATATCACACAGTATTCAATAGTGGACAAGCAATGTGAAAAACCAGATACACTACAGAGGTCTGGAGGCGTGGTGGCGGGATAGAACTGAATGTCATTGACATATGAAACCTGAAATTGATTTTTGAATGCATTTCCTCAAACATTGAGTTATTCACAGGTGAGGTCCACAAACACTTCACACGGGTCTTCATTAATGAATAAGTTACTCAGGAGTAAATTACTTACCCTAGATGTTTGGTGTATGAAATAATGAAGGTTGTTGGTGCTATTTTCACATGGACTGCATTCATTTTTATCCTGCTGAAAATAACTCGTCCAAGTATAATGGGAAAATCCCGATTTGAGATTTCTCCAAGTACATGCAAAACTAAGGTTAATTGGAGTTTTGGGAAGCCTGCAACTGGTCAATCTATAACGCCAGCTGGAATGAATTTGTTCATTTAATACTCTACCATATCTCAAATATGTTAATACTTACTACCATGTACATTTTTGTTATTTTGCCTAATCTCATTTATTTTTAAAAAAAATCTCTCTGTTCAGTCCAAGTATTTCACTGACGGTTACAAAAACAATTACTTCATACATATGGTTAAGAAGTTGCCTTGTGCTGCTGACTCTCACTAATGAACAAGTCTGGCACACACCGTAAACAATTACCTCAGGAGTATTGAAAGACCCTATCTCAGTCTGTTGGGTCTCACCAATGAACAACTCTTGCCTCAGACTTTAACTACTACTTGAACAAATTCAAAACATGTTTGCCAGGGTGACCCTACACTCCAATCACATCAATCTATTTCAGAAAGAAGAACTTATTGTTGATATGGTTGCAAAAATGCAACAGACCATTGCAGTCAGGCAGTGACAATTCAAGAGAGACCAATTGTGCAGTCTCAATAAAATCCCATTGCATAAATGGAAAGGACATTGTCCCTTGTAACATTTTTCTTGATACACTTTAGAACAACACAGATCACAGAAGTAGCTGGGGTACACAACTGCGACTAACTGACCTGCATTGACCCGAAAGACTTAGAGTCATAGCGTCACAGAGATGTACAGCACAGAAACAGAACCTTTGCCCCAACACATCCATGCCGACCAAATATCCTAACCTAAACTAGTCCCATTTGCCAGCACTTGGTGGGCGGCATGGTGGCACAGTGGTTAGCACTGCTGCCTCACAGCGCCTGAGACCCGGGTTCAATTCCCGCCTCAGGCGACTGACTGTGTGGAGTTTGCACGTTCTCCCTGTGTCTGCGTGGGTTTCCTCCGGGTGCTCCGGTTTCCTCCCACAGTCCAAAGATGTGCAGGTCAGGTGAATTGGCCATGCTAAATTGCCCGTAGTGTTAGGTAAGGGGTAAATGTAGGGGCATGGGTGGGTTGCGCTTCGGCAGGTCGGTGTGGATTTGTTGGGCCGAAGGGCCTGTTTCAACGCTGTAATCTAATTTAATCTAATATCCTTCCTATTCATATACCCGGCCAGCTGCCTTTTAAATGCTGTAATTTTACCAGCCTCCAATACTTCCTCTGGCAGCTCATTCCATACACACATCACTCTCTGTCTGAAAAAGCTGCCCTTTAAGCCTCTTTTATATCTTTCCCCTCTTACCCTAAATCTATGTCCTCTGGTTCTGGACTCCTCCACCCTAGGAAAAAAAACCTTGTCTATTTACTGCATCCATGCCCTCTTGATTTTATAAACCTGTGTAAGGTCACCCCTCAGCCCCTGATGTTCCAGGAAAAGCAGGCCCAACCTATTCAGCCTCTCTCTATAACTCAAATCCTCCAACCCTGGCAACATCCTTATAATTCTTTTCTGAACCCTTTCGAGTTTCACAGCATCCTTCTGATAGGATTGCATGCAATATTCCAAATGTGGCCTGACCAATGTCCTGTATAACTGCAATATGACCTCTCAACTCCTATACTCAATGCTCTGACCAATAAAGGAAAGCATACAAACACCTTGGCTTTTGCCCGAAATGTCGATTTTGCCTGTCCTCGGATTTTGCCTGTCCTCGGATGCTGCCTGAATTGCTGTGCTCTTCCAGCACCACGAATCCAGAATCTGGTTACCAGCATCTGCAGTCATTGTTTTTACCTATACAAACACCTTCTTCACTAGCCTATCTACCTGTGACTCTACTTTCAAGGAACTATGAACCTGCACTCCAAGGGCTCTCTGTTCAGCAACACTGCCCAGGACCTTACCGTTAAGTGTGTAAGCCCTGCTCTGATTTGAGGAGTGGCTATTGGAGTTCAATTTAAACACCTTGCATTATCTAAATTGAAATCCAACTGCCACTCCTCAGCCCATTTTCCCATCTGATCAAAATCCCGTTGTACTCTGAGGTAACCCTTTTCGCTGTCCACTACACCTCCTATTTTGGTGTCATCTGTAAACTTACTAACTATACCTCCTACATTCACATCCAAATCATTTACATAAATGATGAAAAGCACTGGACCCAGCACTGCGCCTTGTGGCACTCCACTGGTGACAGGCCTCCAGTCTGAAAAGCAACCCTCCACCACCACCTCTGTCTTCTACCTTTGAGCCAATTCTGTATCCATTTGGCTAGTTCTCCCTGTATTCCATGAGATCTAAACTTGCTAACCAGTCTCCCATGGAGTACCTTGTCAAATGCTTTACTGAAGTTCATATAGATCACATACAGCGTTCTGCCCTCATCAATCCTCTTTGTTACTTCTTCAAAATACTCAATCAAGTCCATGAGACACAATTTCCCACACACACAACCATGCTGACTGTCCCTAATCAGTCCTTGCCTTTCCAAGTACACCAAAATCCTGTCCCTCAGGATTCCCTCCAACAACCTGCCCACCACTGATGTCAGGCTCACTGGTCTGTAGTTCCCTGCCTTTTCCGAACCACCTTCCTTAAATAGTGGCACCACGTTAGCCAACCTCCAGTCTCCCAGCACCTCACCTGTGACTATCTATGCAAGGGGCCCAGCAATCACTTTCCTAGCTTCCCTTTGAGTTCTAGGGTACACCTGATGAGGTAACTAGGGATTTATCCACTTTTATGCATCTCAAAGCATCCAGCATCTCCTTCTCTATAACATGGACATTTTTCTAGATGTCACCATCTATTTCCCTACATTCTACATCTTACCTGTTCTTTTCCACAGTAAACACTGATGCAAGATACTTGATTAGTATCTCCCCCATCTCTTGCGGTTCCACACAGAGGCTGCCTTGCTGATCTTTGAGGGGCCCTACTTGCTCCCTAGTTACCCTTTTTTCCTTAATGTATTTGTAAAAACCCTTTGGATTCTCCTTAACCCGACTTGCCAAAGCTACCTCATGTCCCCTTTTTGCCCTCCTGATTTCCCTCTTAAGTACACTCCTACTGCCTTTATACTCTTCTAAGGATTCACTCGGTCCATCCTGTCTATACCTGATGTGGGCTTCCTTCTTTTTCTTAACCGAACCCTCAATTTCTCAAGTCATCCAGCATTCCCTACACCTGCCAGCCTTTTGTTTCACCCTGACAGGAATATACAGTCTCTGGACTCTTGTTATCTCATTTCTGAAGGCTTCCCATTTTCCAGCCGTCCCTTTACCTGCGAACATCTGCCACCAATCAGCTTCTGAAAGTTCTTGCCAAATACTGTCAAAATTGGCCTTCCTGCAATTTAGAACTTCAACTTCTAGATCTGATTTATCCTTTTCTATTACTATTTGAAAACTAAAAGAATTGTGGTCGCTGCCCCCAAAGTGCTCCCACAATGACAGCTCAGTCACCTGCCCTGCCTTATTTCCCAAGAGTAGGTCAAGTTTTTGCACCTTCTCTAGTAGGTACATCCACATACTGAATCAGAAAATTTCCTTGTACACATTTAACAAATTCCTCTCCATCTAAACCCTTAACACTATGGCAGTCCATCTAAACCCTTAACACTATGGCACTATGAAAGTCAATGTCCCCCACCTTCTTCAATACAGCCAGATAAATCAGAAATGAAACAAAAACAACTAAGTTCATAAATTAGAAAGAGTACACGTATCGTACTGTCATCTTGTAATTTGCTCTGTTTATGTATTGTTAACATTCTGAACAAGTACAACATTGGGAATTGGGTAGTTTGGTAAAATTGAGCTGTTAATCAATGTTGGTCAGAGCTAGAGAAAATGATATCAATCGCACTGAGTAATCAATACATGGATGGACAGCAAATTGGCTAATACCACAGCTAACCCCCCCCCCCCCCCCCCCCACCCCAGGTCATCTCCTCTACCCTGTGCCTGGATGCTGTGGTTTTCCAGCACCACACTCATGCCTCTGACACCACAGCTACCCTAGATGCTAATCTGGAGGATAGCAGATGTAGTACAGGGCCACTGACAGGACCATCTCAATTCCAATGGCAGCAAATTTTCATCAAGGAGTTGGCCCAATTCTCAGACTTCCCCTCTGCAGAATCTGCAGAAAGCTCCTTTGTCAGGACCAGGTCGCTCTGATCAGTTCAAAAGCTGCGGTGACATTTGACAGCCCACGGGATCCAATTTTTTGTTGTTATTTATTCTCTTCTGCTGTCATCAAACTTTACAGGAGCTGAACGGCAACATCAAGAAACTAAGGGATTTCTGCTGGTTTGGTGAGAATCAGGCTGGCATTAAATGTTCATTAACATGTGCAAGACTCATGCCCTCTATTTATAGACAGGAAAATCAGATGGTTAGAAGCTCCTTCTCTGCGTGGGGTAGATTTCCATGATGTGCCTCCCGAAGCTTCTTGTCACATGATACTTCTAAAATGGATTAATTATTCTGAAAGTTTATTGTATTGATTTAGAGTTTATTGTAATCCTCATCCATAATTTCATATATTTTTTACCAGTAAAATAGAAAAATCTCTTTACTTTTTTTCCAGTAATTTTTGATGCCAGGACCACCTTCCAAAGTGTGTTCCAATGTGCTTCCGGTTTAAAGATAACATCCTAGCATGAAATGAGTATTTTACATTATTCAATCCCCCAAAGGATGCTATTCCTTGATAAAACAATGGATTGAATCCGAGAAGTTTTTGCTAAGTGTAATTTTCTTTCAGTTTCACAGAGAGTTCCCTCTGTGAAGCCCAGTGAGATTGCTTGCCGTACCTTACCAAACTCGCTTCATTAACAATATATCCCACCCCATGGCACCCTATTCCCTGATCTTTGCCCAATCCTACAACTGCCATTCCTAGAAGAGCTCAACACTTAGCAGACATCTGCTGAAAATCCAGCATCCCTGGCACCCATGCCATCTTTGCTCTGATATTCCAAAACTGCATTGCCCATCAAAGGAAGAATGGGCTTTCTGAGAGTGTCTGAGAATGGCATCATGGTTCTCTGATAGGGCACTGGAGGTCGTGATGAATAGGGTAGGGCAGAGGATGGCCATCCTCTTCCTGGAGTACCAGCAGAAGAGGGCAAGTCACCAGACCCTGGCAGCCTGGACCGAGGTCAACACCAGTGCCATCTCCATTTTACAGAGGAACCACCTGCAATGCTGCAAGAAGGTCAAAGCCCTTCTGTGCTCTGCCAGGGTAACAGCCACACTCTTCTCTCTGCTATCTCACCCACACTCTACCCCTGGTACTTCACTCACCTTTCATCAAGCCTCATAGTCTACAACAGTTACTATTGCATGAAATATATTCCCTCCCTTGCTCTCAGTCCCTCCCTAATCCCTCTCCATTGCTTCTGTGCTGCCTTCTCACTCTTTTGGACACTTCACCACCTTTTGACAACCTGCACTAGCACTAACAACTGTGCCACCCACTTTCACCTCATTAATCCCTCTCTCCCCCTTGACCTAACCATCTTCAGCAGCTTCATCAATGACCTTCCCTCCATCATGAGGTCAGAAGTGGAAGTATTCTTTGATAATTGCATAATGTTTAGCACCATTTACAACTCCTCAGACAGGAAACGAGTTGATGTCCAAGTTGGACAATATCCAGGCTTGGAATGACAAGTGGCAAATAACATTTATGCCACATGTGTGAGAGACAATAACCATCTCTGATAAGAGAGAATCTAACCATCACCAGACTTATGAAAAAGTTGGAGACTGGAAGAACACCAAAGTGAATGTTAGAATAGTTGGGCCCAGGGACGATTAATGCACACGCAATGGTTCAGCAGGGAGACTGAGGTGAAAGCAGATGCAGTCATCGATGTGGAGTGAGTTGCCTCAGTGAGGTTTAAAGTTCAACTAAATGTCAAGCAGGAGACCTGGGAGTAGAAACAGCATCATTCAGCCTCAGAGCCTGGCTGAGACAGGAAATGGAATCACTGACTAGTGCACAAAGTTTGTGTTGGCAAATGAAGACCAAAAACCACCATCTACCAAGTTTGAGCTGGACGACATTATGATTCATCCAAGTTTAGATGTAACACAAGCTGACAGGAAGTTATAAAAGCTGTTGGAATTGAGTAGCTGCTACATTGACCCACAGGTTAACCATCTTGACACTTTTAGAAAATTAATCACAATGTAAAAATGTTTTGAAGCAAAATATATAAATATAGAAATTATTATTAAAGGAAGACTGAAGGCAGTGATCAATATTGTGTATTGGATCAATAAGACTGAGTCAGAAATAGATATTTTTACTGAGCTGGGAGAAGGTTGCATTTTAATTTTGTGGCAAAGACATAAGTTGTAGGTCATAGAATGATCCTGTATTAGACAGTAATTTCTTGCAGGAATCCAGCAAAGGTACAACGAGGGCCTCTCAGCTATGGCTGAGAAAATGGCTGCTGCCTCAAATATTAATTTCTATACATGTATGTAATTCAAAACTTAGAATTTTCTCCAGTTTCAGCCCTACCTCTAGGCATGTTAACACAGCCAGAGTTAGAGCCCTATTTTAAAAAAATGAAGCCAAAAGTGGCTAACTATCAGTCAATTAGCTTACTGTTCGAAAAGTGTTGGAAGCAATTGGTAGGAAATGATAGCAGCACATCAGGAAAACTATAATCTAACCAAGCTGAGTCAGCATGGCTTCATGAAAGAGAAATTGTTTCTGACTAATTTATTAGAGTTTTTCAAGGAGGTCTCAACCAGAGTGGATCAAGTAATAGATGTGTTGTTCAAAGTTTGGGTGAAGATTTGTAGCTCGGGTGCTCGTTGTTGTGGTTCTGTTCGCCGAGCTGGAAATTTTTGTTGCAAATGTTTCATCCCCGAAATATAAATGCCGGAAGAAATACCACAGAAGCGCTTCACAGGAGGCTCCCAAGCACTGAGGATGTCACCTAGACAGGGGACGAAACGTTTGCAACAAAACTTTCCAGCTCGGCGAACAGAACCACAACAGATGTGTTGTGTTGGGACATCCAGAAAACATTCAACAAGGTACAGATGATTTGGAGATGCCGGTGTAGGACTGGGGTGTACAAAGTTAAAAATCATACCTGATGAAGGAGCGGCGCTCCGAAAGCTAGTGTGCTTCCAATTAAACCTGTTGGACTATAACCTAGTGTTGTGTGATTTTTAACAAGGTAGAGCATTCACAAAAGTTTGAGTTATAAGATAAAAGCCCATGGTGTTGAATGTTTATTATTGACGTGGATACAGAATTGAATCATGGGTAGTTAGGAAACAGTGAGTGGAGATAAGGGGCTATTTTTCCAGTTGGCAACTTGTGACCAGAGGGTTCCACAGGGATCAGTGTCGGGACCACAACTGTTTACTATATATATATATATATATATATAGATAACATGGAGGAAGGAAGCAAATATGCTGTAGCCAAGTTTGCAGACAAAACAAAATATAGGTGGAAAGGCAAGAAGTGAGAGGGATACAAACAGTTTATAGTTATAACCAAAAGAACTGCGGATGCTGTAAATTAGAAACAAAAACAGAAATTGCTGGAAAAGCTCAGCAGTCTGGCAGCATCAGTAGAGAGAAATCAGAGTTAATAGTTCAAGTCAAGTGACCCCCCCTCAGAACTGCTGGTAGCTAGAAAAATGTTGGTTTTATTTCTCTTTTTTTTCTTTTTTTTTTTCTCTTTTTTTCTCTTTTTTTTTAAACCCCCACACTCCTGCCTAACTGCGGTAGTGCTTATTTTTTCCCCAGCACCCATGTTGTGTGTGTGCAGGTGTGAGACACAGTGAGAGACGCAAGGTGCACGAATCTTTATTCAATTTCCACCACCAGGAAGATAGGAAAACACCCAAGTGGCCAGTGACAAGCACGGCCCTTCACAAAAGGGCAATGCTGTGTGATCAAATATTGTTGGTTTATTTGCAGAAGATAGGGTGGAGCAGAAGGGCTAAGGAGTAGATGATAGGTTGGACAGACAAATAAGTGGATAACGGTCTGGTAACAAGGGCAAATAGCTATTAATGGGGAGTGTTAGTGGCTAAAAATGGTTTGCGTGAAATAGTAGACTGTGCGATAACAAAGCTTGGTGGGGTTGTTGGGAGTAGGCCTTTTCCAGCAATTTCAGTTCATAAGCAGATATTGATAGGTTAATTAAGTGGGCTAAGTGTTGGCAAATGGAGCATAATGTGGGAAAATGTGCAGTTTTCCTTTTCAGAAGGGAGAACAAAAGAACAAAGTATTATTTAAATGGAGATAAACTGCAGAAAACTGCAACACTAAGGGATTTTGGGGTACACATGCATGAACCGGTGCAGCAGTTAATTAGGAAGACTAATAGATTGTTGGCCCTTATTTCAAGGGGGTTGGAGTATGAGAGTCAGGAAGTCTTACTGCAAATGCTGAGGAGATCATGTGAGGACTATTGTGAGCAATTTTGGTCCCTTATTTGTAAAAAAAAACAGATTATTTTATTGGAGGCAGTTCACTAGGATGATCCCTCGTATGGAAGGATTGGCTTGTCAGCAAAGGCCAAACAGGCTCAGACTCTATGCACTGCAGCTTAGAAAAATGAGAGGTGATCTCATTGAAATACACATAATTCTTAAGGGGCTTGACAGGGTAAAAGCTGAGAGAATGTTTCCCCTCATAGAATAGGCTAGAACTAGAGGGTATAAAGGGGCACCAATTGAAGACTGAGATGAGTATATTTAAAGCTCAGATAGATCCTTCATCAGTCGGTGAATCAAGGGTTACAGAGAAATGCAGGCAAGTGGACATGCGGACCGATGAATCTGCCATGATCCTGTTGAATGGAGAACAGGCTTGAGGGGCCAAATAGCCTCCTATTCCTATTTCTTATGGTGTTATAGCCTTATTAACCAACAACTGACAGTAAGAAATGGGACAGAGCTCCATTATACTGCTTACTTTTAACCCATTCATTTTGCAGTGTAAATTCCAACTTGTAAATGGAGCATTAATAACGGTATGATACCCTAGTCACATGCATCATCTCACTTTTCCACTTCCTTCTCCATCCATCTTCTTTCACTCACTCAATGTTGCTATCCCTTGGAAACATTGTTGCTCTGCACCAAGCAGGACCTCTATCTTCCCTGCCTGATCTACCCATTAGCATTTACATGGTCAGATGTGTGAAGCACGGTGCTATCTGTTGTCCTGGGCATAATGAAAAAAAGACCTTTTGTCATCCATGGTTAAACAGATTTTCCACTTTAAGCAGCTGGAAGCTTTCAAGGCCTGTAGAGTCTTGCTCATTCCTGGTTCCCTAATAGGGCTGTTCCAATTGCAATTCCTGATACCTGGAGTCCATCCAAATGTCTAATGTAAGATTGAACTGCAGACCATTGTGATGTTTCCTTACATTGGGCTGCATCAATTATATTCCACCCTCTTCCCATTTTGTTTTTGCTCACTTGCTGAAGGTATGTTCCACCCATCCTGTTTTAAGAGTTGCTGACTTGTCCTGAGTGATTTCAGATCATATATTAAGATGATGCTGTTCAGTTAAATTCAATTTACAAGAGGTTAAATACACAACAGACACTTCCAACAGCCTGGAGTAGATTTAGATGAAGTACCCATATAGAATAAACCACAACATAGTTTGTTTTCTTTACTATTTGCTTCATATTGGACTTTGCTTTCTTTTACTGAGTGACTTTGATAGAGTCCAGCAAGCAAGTTAAAACACCAATTTAAACATCTACATATTCTGCAGTTCCTTGCAAATCTCAAAGGAAGTTAGAATGAGATATAAAGGAAACAGAGAAGGAATAACCACTAAAAGAAATTGTTCTATTACAAATAATCTGTCATCATAATGGAAAGCTGTCAGGATGGATAACTCCAGAGACAAATAAGACTAGGTTAACTCACTTGGTCAAAACTGTTACTTTTGCAACTGTTCTCCCCGAACATGTGCTCTGTGGATTTGGAAGATTAGCTGGTTGGGCAAGCTGTGGATGTTGATTCTGTCCCTGATGGTGTGAGGTCTAAAAGTCCTTTAAACAGGTGGACACTTTATCTCTTGGATTACCTTCACAGAGATGTCTCTCCTGCTGAAACAGGTAATTGCTCCTTTATGATATTTAGAGGGTATTGTCAGTAATCTTCACACGGTCAGGAAGGAGTGCTCACATCCAGAGTGAGACATAGCCCAAGTGAATACATCATTTTGGGATTTTGGATCAACAATTAGTAAATCTTTGTTTTTTTAAAAGGTTTAAAATGTAGTTGACTCAGCTGCTGCTCACAATGTGGTCTCCTCCACATTGGGGAAATGAAACCTGTACTGGGTGACCGCTCTGCAGGACACCTGTGTTCTGCCCACAAAAAAAAGACTTGAGCTTCCAGTTGCCTGCAACTTCAACGCACCACCCTGTTCTCTGACCATCATCTCTATCTTAGGCTTCCTGCACTGTCCCACTGAAGCTCAGCGCAAGATGAAAAAAAACAGCACCTCATTTTTCGCTTGGGGGCTCTGCAGCTCTCCAGACTCCATATCAAATTCAATAACATTAAGGTTTGAGCTCTCCTATGTCCTTACCCCAACCCCACACACCAAGCCTTATTTTCACATAGTAACACACCATTCATTGTTAGCCATGAACAGTCTCCGTTAAAAGCTATTTACCCTCCTATCCAGAACGTTATTCATTCCTTTGTTTATTCAATTGTTCCTCTCTCTCTTTGGACTCTAACCCCATCTATCGTTTACTCCTTCACCCCTCCCCCCACCCTATTTTCTGCACATAATCCAACATTTTCCTGGCTACCATCAGTTATGAAGAAGGGTCACTGGACCCAAAACATTAACTCTGATTTCTCTCCATAGATACTACCAGACCTGCTGAGCTTTTGCAGTGATTTCTATTTTTGTTTGGCTGAATCGGCCGACTGAGGGACAGTTATCAGTCAATCACCCGAAGCTTGAATAGCGCTTAATAGCTATGAGGAGGAATTGAGGACTGCAGATGCTGGAGATCAGAGTCAAAAAGTGTGTGCTGGAAAAGCACAGCAGGTCAGGCAGCGTCAGAGCTGAATTCCTGATGAAGAGCTTATGCTCGAAACATCGACTTTCCTGCTCCTTGGATGCTGCCTGACCAGCTGTGCTTTTCCAACACCACACGTTTTGACCTTTAATAGCTACTGATTAGTAATTGAAGTTTAACTAATGTGAGTCATCTCAGCTCTATTTAAGCGAGGGCTTACTGGTGTCACGCAGTTAGGAAGGAGCGATTACATCTGGAGTAGCGCACTGCCCGATTGAGGAAATATTTTGGGAGTTGCGGAGCAGCATGGGAATTCATTACTGATGGGAAGAGGTGCTGTTTGGTTGTTTTTTTCCTGGTTCATAGTTGGTAAGATCTTTTAACAGAATAAATTTCCAGGATGAAAAACAGGACGAATCCCTCACTGGAGTTACCATTGACCAGAAACTAAACTAGAGTTGCCACATAATCACGGTGGCAACAAGAGCAGGTCAGAAACCATGAATACTGTGGCGAATAACTCCTCCTGACTCCCCAAACTCTGTCCACCATCTCCAAAGCGAAAGTCCCCACTTGCCAAAGTAGGTGCAACTCCAAGCACACTCAAGAAGTTTGTCACCCCCAGGATACAGCAGCCCACCTCATTGATGCCACATTCAAAAACATCCACTTCCTGCACCACCGACACTCAGTCGCAACAATGTGTACTATCTACATGATGCACTGCAGACATTCACTAAAGACCCTAAGACAGCACCTTCCAAACCCACAACACTGCCATCTCAAAGGACAAGTGCAACAGATACATGGGAACGCCACCATCTGCAAGTTCTCCTCCAAGCTATGCACCAGCCTGACTTGGAAATATATCGTCATTCAGTGTTTAGCACTGCTGCCATACAGCGCCAGGGACCCGGGTTCAATTCCAGCCTTGGGCGACTGTATGTGTGGAGTTTGCACATTCTCCATGTGTCTGCGTGGATTTCTTCTGGGTGCTCCAGTTTCCTCCCACAATCCAAAGATGTGCAAGTTAAGTGAATTGGCCATGCTAAATTGCCCCACAGTGTTCAGGGATGTGTAAGTTAGGTGCATTAGTCAGGGGCAAATGTATGATAATAGGGTAGAGGAATGGGTGGGTTACTCTTCGGCGGGTCGATATGGACTTGTTGGGCTGAAGGGCCTGTTTCCACACTGTAGGGATTCTATGATTCGCTGTCACTGGATCAAAATCATGGAATTTCCTCCCTAATGGCATTGCAAGGCAACCTACAGATCATGATACAAGAAGGTAGCTTACCAGCAGCTTCTCAAGGGCAACTGGTCACAGCCAATAAATGTTCATGTCCTGTGAGTAAATATTAAAAGCACAGAGTGACATCACAGGAAAACCATAGGAGACACTCACTGGGAATTGGGGTCTCAGAGCAGAGCCTGCGGGGAAGGGGCTTGCACTGAGCAGTGAGTGATTACAAAAGAACCCAACACAGTCCGAACAAGGCGAAACAATCACGGTCACATCACAGGGAAGCAGTCAGATGATTGGCTGCTTAGAAATAAACATTAGAGCCTAAGAGAGTAGTACTGGGAGGGAGACAAAGTGTAAAGTCCTTATTTTTGTCATTAATAGTTTGTTAGAAATAGAGAGGGAGAGAGAGAAATGTGATTGGTGAGTAGTGGATAAAGTTCCTACTTCATTGTTTGTAGTTGGCAAGGATCACATTGGCAGGAGAACTGTGCCCTTTGGAATGCTCTTTGTGTAATATGTGGGAAATCAGGAACAAGGTTCAATCAGATAAGGAAGGAACAATAGGACAGTCCAGCGGTGGAGAAGATATGGGCAAGGTAAGGCACACGGGAGAACCAGAGAGCTAAACTAGAAATCTGTTTTAATGTAAGGAGACTGAGTGGTAAGGCAGATGAACTTAGAGAATTGTTCCTTACATGGTGAGTTGGTATTGTTGCAATCACTGAGATATGGTTGAAGGAAGGACAGGACTGGCAGCTCAATACTTCAGTGTGTAGAAGTTTTAGGTGTGATGGGATAGGGGGTGAGATAAGAGAGACGGAGCATTACATTATTGAAAAAAGTGATCATCACCGTAGTAGTGAGGAAGGATGTATTGGAAGGGTCCTCAAATGAGGCAGTCTGGGTACAGAGGCAATTACTTTTTTGGGATTATATTAAAGATCTCCCACCAGTCAGAGAGAGATAGGGGAGCAAATATGTAAGTGAATAGGATTAGGACAGAGGAATAGGATTATTGTGGTAAGGGATTTCACATTGGCTAATATGAACTGGGATTGACTCAGTGTGCAAGGATTGGGCAGGGTGGAATTTTTAAAGTGCATCAAGGAGAGGTTTTTATGCCAGTTCATAGATAATCCTTCCAGAATGGAGTTATGTTCGATCTAACCATGGAGAATGAAGCCGGTCAAGTAGGTGAAGTGTTGGTGGATGAACATTGTGGGGAGAGTGACCATAACTGGTTTCTTATGGAAAGGGATAAGGATGATGCAGAAGTTAAATGTTTAAACTGGGGGAAGGCCAATTTCAATATCATTAGACAAGATCTGGCAAACATAAACTGGGAGCAGATACTTGCAGATAATTCTGCATTTGAAAAGTGGAAGTATTTTAAAAGTACTTCAGTGAATGTTGAAGGGCAAGGGCAAGAGCAGAAAGTCCAGGGAACCCTAGTTGTCCAGGAATATTGAGAGCTTGATATTGATAAGGAAGGAAGCACTTGTTCGGTACAGAGCTCCATAAATAAAGAGACCTTTCAGCAATATGAAAGTAATGTTATATAAAATAAACTAGGAAGGCAAAGAGGGCCACAAAGTATGTTTGGCAAATCGAATTAAGGAAAACCTAAAGACATTTTCTAAGTATATTAAGAGCAGGAGGATTACCAGGGAAAGAGTGGAGTCTATGAGAGACCAAATTGCAATCTATGCATGGAGCCAGGGGATGTGGGGGATGTCTGAAATGAATATTTCTCATCTGTACTCATAAAAGAGAAAGACATTGTTGCTCGGGATTTCAACTAGATGGTGAGGTTCTAAAGCATGTAAAGATTGATAAGGAGGTGGTATTAGATGTTTTAGGTGCATAAATCCCCCAGGCCTGTTGAGATGTATCCCAGGCTGCTATGAGAGGCAAAGGCAGAGGTTTCTGAGACCCTGGCAGAGATATTTAATATTTCACTGGCCACAGATGAAATGCCGGATGACTAGAGGATAGCAAGTTTGGTTCCTTTGTTCCAGAAAGGCGGCAGGAATAGACTAACAGACCAATTAGTCTGATGTCACAAGTAGGGACATAATTGGAAAAAGTTCCGAGGCATTTGATTAATCAATGTTTGGAAAGGTAGGGATTAATCAGGGGTAGTCAGCATGGATTTGTTGGTGGGACATCTGTCTGACTTATTTAATTGAGTTTTTTGAAAAGGTGACTAAATGTATTGATGAGGGTAGTGCAGTAGATGCGGTATACATGAACATCAGTAAGGCCTTTGACAAGGTCTCACATGAAGGCTGGTCAAAAGGTAAGCACCCATGGGACCCTGGGCAAGTTGGCAAACTGGATCCGAAATTGGGTTTGCAAAAAGGAGGCAAAGAGTAATGGTGGAGGCTTGTTTTTACGATGGAAAGTCTGTGACGAATGGGGTATGATAGAGATCATTTCTGGGACCATTGTTGTTTGTTATGTACATTAACAACGTAAATGCAAATGTAAAAGGTATAACTAGTAAGTTTGTAGATGACTCAAAAATTGGTCTTGTTGATAGTGAGGAGAATGGTCTCAGCTATCGTCTGATATCGATCAGCTGGTAAATTGGGCAGAGCAATGGCAGATGGAAATTGATCCTGATAAATATGAGGTGATACCTTTTGGGAAGTCCAGTAAGGAAACGATATACACAGTGAACGATATATCCCTTGGGAGTACTGAGGAACAAAAGGTGTACAAGTCCATAGATTGCCAAAGGCATCAGCACATGTAGACAGGGTGGTGAAGAAGGCATATGGGATGCTTGACTTCATTAGCCAGGGCTTAGAATATAGGAACAATGTTGTCTCCTTGCAATTTCATTCAATGTTGGTTCGGCCATGGATCAAATGTGTGCAGTTCTGACCACCACATTATCGGAAGAGTGTGACTGCACCGGAGAGGGTGCAGAGGAGATTCACAAGGATGTTGCCAGGGATAAAAAGTGATTTTAAAATTTGATTTTGATTTATTATTGTCACATGGAGCTTGGTACAGTGAAACGTTTTGTGTTGTATGTAGTACAGACAGATCATAACATGCAAAGATAACAGGGTGATTGAACAGAGCAAGTAAAGAAAGTTGCAGAGTCATGGAGTCATAAAGATGTACATGGAAACAGACCCATCGGTCCAACTCGTCCATTCTGACCAGATGTCCCAACCCAATCTAGTCCCACCTGCCAGCACCCGGACCATATCCCTCCAAACCCTTCCTATTCATGTACCCATCCAGATACCTTTTAAATGTTGCAATTGCACCAGCCTCCACCACTTCCTCTGGCAGCTCATTCCACACGTGTATCACCCTCTGTGTGAAAGGTTTGCCCCTTAGTTCTCTTTATATCTTTCCCCTCTCACCATAAACCTCTAGTTCTAGACTACCCAACTCCAGAGAAGAGACTCTGTCTATTTATCCTATCCATGCCCCTCATGATTTTATAAACCTCTATAAGGTCATCCCTCAGCTCCAGCCTATTCAACCTCTCCTCATAGTTCAACCCTGACAACATCCTTGTAATCCTTTTCTGAACCCTTTCAAGTTTCATAGCATCTTTCCGATAGGAAGGAGACTAGAATTGCACACAATATTCCAAAAGTGACCTAACCAACATCCTGTATAGCTGCAACATGACCTCCCAACTTCCATACTCAATACTCTAACCAATAAAGGTCTACCAAATGCCTTCTTCACTATCCTATCTACCTGCACCTCTACTTTCATGGAACTGTGAACCTCCACTCCAAGGTCTCTTTGTTCAGCAACACTCCCAAGGACCTTCCCATTAAGTGTATAAGTCCTGCTTAGATTTGCTTTCCCAAAATGCAGCATCTCACATTTGTCTAAATTAAACTCCATCTGCCACTCCTCAGCCCACTGGCACATCTGGCTGCAAAGAAGGTGCACAAAAAGAAAGATCAACATTCAAATTGAAGTATGAGAGGTTCTATAAGAAGTCTAATGACAGCAGGGAAGAAGCTGTTCTTGAGCTGTCAGATTGTGTGTTTAAGCTTTTGTACCATCTGCCCCACAGAAGAGGTTAGAAGAGATTACGACCAGGGTCGGAAGGGGTCTTTGATGTTGGCTGCCTTTTCATGGCAATAAGATATGTAGAGGGAGTCAATGGATGGAAGGTTGGCTTGTGTGATAGTTTGAGCTGTGTTCAGAACTCTGTGTAATTTCTTACGATCTTGGGCTGAGCAGTTCATGTACCAAGCCGTGATACATCCAGATAGAATGCTTTCTTCAGTCCATCTGTAAAAGTTGGTGCGGGCCCTTACGGACATGCTGAATCTCCTTAGCCTACTAAAAAGAGGAGGCATTGTTGTACCTTCTCGACTTTCTCAGTTATGAGGAGAGACTAGGTAGGCTGGGTACGTTTCCCCCGGAGCAGAGGAGACTGGGTGGGGATCTGGTTGAGGTATACAAAATTGTGAGAGGCTGGATAGGGTGGTTTGTGAGAATCTTTGACCCATGGCAGATATGTCAAAGACCAGAGAGCATAAGTTTAAGTCAGGAGTAAGTGCTTCAGAGGGGATCTGAGGAAAAATGTTTCTAATCAGAGAGTGGAAGAAATATGGAAAACTCTGACTGAGAAGGTGAAGGAGGCAGGCACTCTAGGGAGCATCTGGATGAACACTTAAAATGCTAGGGTATAGTAGGCTATGGACCAAGTGTATAGGGTGGCTCGGTGGTTAGAACTACTACCTCACAGCGCCAGGGAACTAGGTTCAATTCCACCCTTGGGCGACTGTCTGTGTGGAGCTTGCACATTCTCCCTATGTATGTGCGGTTTCCTCTGGGTGCTCCAGTTTCCTCCCACAGTCCAAAGACTAGGTGGATTGACCATATAAATTGCTTACAGTGTCCAGGCATGTACAGGCTGGATGGGTTAGCCAAAGGAATGGCAGAGATAGAGTAGGTGGGAGTGGTTATGGGTGGGATGTTGGAGAGTTGGTGTGGACATGATGGGCCGAATGGCCTCCTTCCACACTATAGGGATTCTGTGATTTCTATGAAGTGCTGGTAAATGGAATTTGTGATGTTTGATGTTTGCTGGTAGGCATAGACATGGTGACCCTGTGGAAATGACTGTTTCACTAGACCGAGGAATTCTTTCCTTTGTAGTATCCTGCCAGGCAATTGCTACTTCACCATTGGATATGTCTTCTCAGTAATGACCCCAATGGAATTGGATGCACCACATTTTTGATCTGTGTCAGAACTGTATTTTTAATCTATGCTGAAGTATATAGTTTTGCTTACCGCAATCTGGTATTCAACTTGGACTCTTCCTATAACCCTCAATGAAACCAGCATGCTCACTTCCTCAGTCATAATGCTTGAGGATTGGTTTTTGCTTGGTGTGTTCTTTGTTACAGGCACTCCAGATTTATCCTGGGAAGATCAGAAAATAGCATTTGCAGTTTGAGCTTCACTTTCTGAATCACCTCAGCATCTAAAATCTAAGTTTCCTACTATCTGATACCCCTGTATTACAGCATTATATGCAGCATACTTTTAATCATAAGTGATACATTTCCACGGCCAGGTAGTTGGATTACTTTCTGTTATGGACAGTGTTTCTTCAATCTTTTATGAATAAAGTAAAAGATTTGCACCTTTTTGAGTTTCTTAGGGTGAATCTCAACAGTTGTGGTTTTAGTAAATAATTCCTATTTCATTAACACCTGCACTAAATTAATCCCACTGCCTGTGGCTTTAAGAAGTGACTCCCTTTCCAATCCCTGTCTCAGTCATGATTCCTACTTTGAGCAACCTCATAAAATAAATCCTACTGTTTTAATGGTTTCTCCTAAATGACTCCTGTTGCCCCTGGGTTGAATAAATGCTTCCTGCCTTTACCATGACTTAAGTATTCAGATCTCCCACCTTCTCTCTGGTCCCAATAGTCTCCCAACTTTCATAGAACATAGAACATTATAGCGCAGTACAGGCCCTTCGGTCCTGAATGTTGTACCAAACGGTGGAACCAATCTGAAGCCTATCTATACTACACGATTCCATTTTCATCCGTATGTTTATCCAATGACCATTTAAATGCCATTAAAGTTGGAGAGTCTACTACTGCTGCAGGCGGGGCATTCCACACCCCAACTACTTTCTAAGTAAAGAAGTTACCTCTGACATCTGTCCTATATCGATCATCCCTCAATTTACAGCTATGTCCCCTTGTGCCAGCATCATCATCTGAGGGAAAAGGCTCTCATTGTCCATCCTGTCTAACCCTTTGATTATCTTATATGTCTCAATTAAGTCACCTCTTAACCTTCTTCTCACCAACAAAACAACCTCAAGCCCCTCAACCTTTCCTCGTAAGACCTTCTCTCCATATCAGGCAATATCTCAGTAAATCTCCTCTGAACACTTTCCAAAGCTTCCATATTCTTCCTATAATGTGGTGACCAGAACTGTACGCAATACTCCAAGTGCAGCCATACCAGAGTCTTTTACAGCTGCAGCGTGGCCTCATGGCTCTGAAACTCAATCCCTCTACCAATAAAAGTTAACACACCGTATGCCTCCTTAACACCCATAACAACGTGGGTGGCAACTTTCAGAGATCTATGTATATGGACACCGCGATCTCTCTTCTCATCTACACTTCCAAGAATCTTACCATTAGCCAGTACTCTTTACTCTTGTTGCTCCTTCCAAAGTGAATCGCTCCACACAAATTTACTAACCCATCCTTCTACGCTATCATCTAGGTCATTTACAAAAATGACAAACAGCAGTAGCCCCAAAACAGATCCTTGAGGTACACCACTGGTAACTGAACTCCAGGATGAACATTTCCCATGAACTACTACCCTCTGTTTTCTTTCAGCTAGCCAATTTCTGATCCAAACTGCTAAATCACCCTCAATCCCATGAATCCATATTTTGTACAATAGCCTACTATGGGCACCTTATCAAATGCCTTACTGAAACCCATATACACCACATCAACTGCTTTACCCTCATCCACCTGTTTGGTCGCCATCTCAAAGAACTTAATAAGGTTTGTGAGGCATGACCTACCCTTCACAAAACCATGTTGACTATCCCTAATCAACTTTTTCCTTTCTAGATGATTATAAGTCATATCTCTTATAACCTTTCCCAAGTAAGGCTCACTGATCCATAACTATCAGGGTTGTCTCTACTCCCCTTCTTGAACAAGGGGACAACATTTGCTATTCTTCAGACTTCTGGCACTTTTCCTGTAGACAATGGTGACATAAATATCAAAGCCAAAGGCTCTGCAATCTCCTCTCTGGCTTCCCAGAGAATCCTAGGATAAATCCCATCCGGCCCAGGGGACTTTCACACGTTCCAGAATTGCTAATACTTCTTCCTTGTGAACCTTAATACCATCTAGTCTAGTAGTCTGTATCTCAGTATTCTTTGTGACAACATTGTCTTTTTCCAGTGAGAATACTGATGAAAAATATTCATTTTAGCGCTTCCCATATCTTCTCAGGCTCCACGCACAACTTCCCATTACTATCCCTGATTGGCTGTAATCTTTCTCTAGTCGTTCTTTTAATCCTAATATGCCTATCGAAAGCTTTCGGGTTTTCCTTGATCCTATCTGCCAATGACTTCTCATGTCCTCTCCTGGCTCTTCTTAGCTCTTTCTTTTGGTCTTTCCTGGCTAACTTGTAACTCTCAAGTGCCCTAACTGGGCCTTCATGTCTCATCCTAACATGAGCCTTTCTTCATCTAATAGATCTTATCTGCTTCGGGTTATAAAAAGCCCCTTTATTATTTTAATGCTGGCTTTAATTTAAATTGTTTTTGCGGCCTGTGATTTCCCTAACTGTAGCCATGCTGTGTGGTACTTGCCCGCTGTGGCATCAGTGTCAATATGAATCATAAGTGGCTCTCTTGATTTTCACTTGCCCAGCTCGTAGATCTGCCCAATTTTTTAATGGTGTTCCTTGTCCACCAGGGATTCGAACTTTGCTCCCAGAATCTCTGATTCACTCGCAGGCTGAATTCCAAATGAGCACTGCTCCTACAGACCATAGGCACCTGAGACACTCTGTTACTGCCTGGATTGACTAATACTCCAGATTTTAAAAATTATGCCAACTCTCCAGCTCCTGTGCATCTCTGACCAGATCCGAAATCCTTTATCACTGACCATTGTAGATTCAATCTTGCACAAGATTTTCTTCTTTAGAAATCTTAAATGTTCACCATTCCTGCTGCTGACTGTCTGCTTGAGTAGGAATCTTAAAACTGTCTCTAAAGAAATGACAAGACCTCTACCACTTCCAGCATTGCATGAAACAGCTAAGCAGAATCTGCACTATCTGCCCAGACAATGTCTGAGCAATCTGGACCAGGGCTGAAAATGTGTTGCTGGAAAAGCGCAGCAGGTCAGGCAGCAATCCAAGGTGCAGGAGAATCGACGTTTCGGGCATGAGCCCTTCTTCAGGAATCCTGGATGGGGATGGACCGGAGTTGGGGGCCGAATGGGGGCAGATAGAGGGTCAGGTCATGCGCACAGTGTGCTGCTGCCTCGTCTCCTGAGCAGAAAGCTGACTTAGCAAGTGCTCGCTGTGTCAATCCCATTCAACTGTTTGAGGGGGATGAGGTGAGGCTTCAGCAATGCTGCAGGTCCCTTATGCACAAGAGTGCATCTGCTCAGAAACAAACCCTGAGACAGAGAGAGGGAACAAGGCAGGCAGAGCAAGGAAAAAGGGAACTTCCAAAACATCTGAGCCCCAGAGGAGAGGCATTGAATCAATTAACTGAATAATCAGTTATCCGAACGAAATACGGCCTGCCCATCGCATTTGGATAATCAAGGTGCCTCTGTAAACCTTTTTGAAAATAGGCAATGCTGACTCCTTGTTGCCTATCCAGCTGCAGCAATGATGCTTATTGCCAACACTGAATACCTCCCACTAACTCTGCTTCTTCCTCTAAATTCGGAGATGCCGGTGTTGGACTGGGGTGTACAAAGTTAAAAATCACACAACACCAGGTTTCGGAGCGACGCTCCTTCATCAGGTGATTGTGGAGGACGCGATCATAACACAGAATTTATAGCAAAAATTTGCAGTGTGATGTAAATGAAATTATAAGTACTCAAGGATGCCCTCACAAGAACGGGGTACGATGCTCAACTCATCGACCGCCAGTTCCGACGGGCCACAGCAAGGAACCGTAATGACCTCCTCAGGAGACAGAAATGTGCTGCAACTGACAGGGTACCCTTCGTTGTTCAGTACTTCCCAGGGGCTGAAAAATTGCACCATGTTCTCCGTGACCTGCAACACATTATCAATGAGGATGAGCACCTCACCAAGACCTTCCCCACACCTCCACTACTTGCCTTTAAACAACCGCCAAACCTCAAACAGATCATTGTTGGTAGCAAACTGCCCGTCTCTCAGGACAACTCCATACAACCCTGTCACGGTAGGCGCTGCAAGACGTGTCAGATTGTGGACATAGATACCACTATTACGCGTGGGGACACCTCCAACCTTGTACATGGCAGGTACTCATGTGACTCAGCCAACGTTGTCTATCTTATACGTTGCAGGCAAGGATTCCTGGAGGCATGGTACATTGGGGAAACCGAGCAAAGTTTACGACAACGGATGAATGGGCACCGCACAACAATCAACAGACAGGAGGGTTCCCTCCCTGTTGGGGAACACTTCAGTGGCCCAGGACATTCAGCCTCGGACCTTCGGGTGACCATCCTCCAAGGTGGACTTCGGGACAGGCAGCAGAGGAAAGTGGCCGAGCAGAGGCTGATAGCTAAGTTCAGTACCCATAGGGAGGGCCTCAACCGGGACCTGGGGTTCATGTCACATTACAGGTGATCACCATTACACTACACACACACACACACACACACAGATATTCCTACACACACACACTCTCACATATACACGGACACAGGTACACACAGATGCGCACACAGACACCCACACACACCCTTATAGACACACACACTCCCACACATGCACCCCCTCACAGACTTAAGACACTCTGCACTCACTACACACACACACACACTTTCTCACACTCACAACCCCCACCCCAGACAGACACACACACACACAGACAAAGACCCACATGCACACATATATTTTGTGTGGTGAATTTTTTTGTACTTGCAGAGTTACATTGCACTTTGCTCAAAAACTGCATACATTCATGTCGAACTCTGAGCTCAAAAACTGCATGAATTTATGTAAAACTCTGTTATCTCACTTTTTAGATTAGAACCAATCTAAACATCAGGTCATAGACAGAGAACACAGGGGGCCAACATCTTCAACATATTGTCTAGCTATCACCATTGTTAACAGCTAACCTGAGAATGCAACTTTAAAAAAAAAGGGTTTTGTGATTTACACATGAAAGAAGTGAAACTTTCACTGTATTCTAACAGATGAAAGGCTTAACAGACAATCAATTCTTCAATGTATAATTTCCGTTACATCACACTGCAAATTTTTGCTATAAATTCTGTGTTACAATCGAGCCCTCCACAATCACCTGATGAAGGAGTGTCGCTCCGAAAGCTAGTGTGCTTCCAATTAAACCTGTTGGACTATAACCTGGTGTTGTTTGATTTTTATCTTTCTCTAAAGGCACTGACAGACCTTGTTAGAGTTTCCAGCATCTTTTGTTTCAGATTTCCGATATCTGCCGTATATTCTTTTTCTGGGATTAACTTCCTCCAACTTTGTAGCTTTGGCTATTGGGATCTCTACATGGCATAAACTTCACAAACTGGATGGACAGAGATTTCTTTTAAAATTCATCTTCAGTGTTTAAACAGATCATTGGACCAGAACAGGAGATCAGGGATCTTTGAGAGATGAACTAATCTGCCTGTTTTATAGATATATCCCTAATTGACTTTGGGTCAAAGAAATATGTCAAATTCCTGTTTCAAGCTTTATGTAATCCATTTGAAGACTTTGCCCAGAAAAACATACTCTACAATACTCACGGCTGGCAGTTTCCTTTGCAGTGAGGTAATACAGTACTGACATTGGGCTGGAGTTTACACTATTGCCTCTGCATTCCTCGCCCTGACCAAAACTCTGATCATCACCATCCAAAACCCCGCAACTGTTTCATACTTGGAACAGATTTAATTGCTTCAGGGTAAGACTTCTGCCCCCATCAGCTGGCCGACTTTAGGGAGCTCTGTAGTGACAGCAGCACGAGGGTCAACAGCAGTAGCTGTCGGGACTGTAGGCAGCACTGGAGAAGAAGCAATGGAGTCTGGATTAGAGTGGTGCTGGAAAAGCCCAGCAGTTCAGGCAGCATCCTCCTCAGATGTTGCCTGAACTGCTGTGCTTTTCCAGCACCACTCTGATCTAGACTCTGGTTTCCAGCATCTGCAGTCATTGTTTTTACCAAGAAGCAACGGAGCCCAGATCGAAGGCAAGTCGCTGGTTTTGAATGGGATGGCAGATCTCAGTAAGGTGGGTGAGAGAGGTTAAGGTCTAAGGTCTAAGAGTTAAAGGGGGGGGGGGTGCAATCATCAGATGTGCCTCCGATGGGTACAATGGACACATTCACCCCTTAAGTGGTTACATCGCAACTTTCCAAAAGTGTGTAGTCTGGCAGAAGTTAGAGTTGGGGCGTCAGTGGGAAGGCCATGTGTTTTATTTTATGAAGCCACCCTTCACCGCCATCATCGAATGGAGTAGGGGGTCATAAAATCCAGGCCCATTGGGTCGTAGGCCCTTTAGTTTAAACGTGGAGGTTTATTTTGCAAGCCAGGTATCAGAGGGGAATTCAACTTGTACTTGGATTGGACAATAATACAAGAATAGCAGCAATCCCGCCCTTACCAGATCCAGTGAAATACTGACAATGTCGCCTCATTACAGCATGTTTTCCTAGTTTGTTATTTTTCCTTCTTCAACATGATTCTGGAGTTTTTCAAGGGATTCACTTTAGAAAAGAAACCTTGTTCAGGAGGTGAAATAAATCATTTTGTCATCTCCAGGTTGTCACAAATTAACACAAGGAAAACCTCACATTGAGCAACTGCCAAGCTCACAGCTGAGTGTTCACAGCACCAAGAACCTTCAACTGTTATGAATGGAGCAAAAAATTGGTGGGAGTGTGGTTGATAACAAGTTTACAATAAGAAGTGGTAGTTTATATGATAATAAGAGTGGCCCTATTCAAGAACTGACATTCGTCTAAAATAAAGCTTTGGCTATTTTCAACTCAACATTCCTTCTGCCCTCCAAACTATCCCAAATGTCATTGATTGTTGTGTATCAACAGTAATGTGGGATCTCAGATTTATCTCTGTACCTGGGTTTCCATTGTAGGGGGTTAGTTAATATGCTTAACTTTTCAAATTTTCAGCTTAATTTCGGGGCTTTTTCCAGCTATAGTCTGAGGAATCTCATTTTAAGTCAAATCATAACAGAGGCATAAATTAAACATCTCACCTGGGTTTACACAAGAAAAGGACACAAACGGAACAGGAAAGGAGGAGCAGTACTGATGTTAATTAGGTGAAAGTATTCAAGATACTTTAAAGCAACATGATAAGCAACTTGAATTCGACTGGGACAACACTACTGTTATAGGACAAGCCAAACAGAGAACAGCCAGGGAATTCCTAGGGGCATGGCACTCATCCACAGATTCAATCAATAAGCACATCGACCTGGACCCAATATACCGACCACTGCAGCGGACTGCTGGAACTGACAACCGGAAGCGGCAGATTCAAACCACTACAAATGCCGGAGGAAAGACCACAGAAGCGCTTCACAGGAGGCTCCCAAGCACTGAGGATGTCACCTAGACAGGGGACGAAACGTCTGCAACACAAATTCCCAGCTCGGCGAACAGAACCACAACAACGAGCACCCGAGCTACAAATCTTCTCACAAACTTTGAACATCTACAGGCGAGAGACGCTAAGACAAGCCAGGAAATGGGAATCCTGCGCTAACCGCCTAAGCGCCACATACGAACAACTCCGGTTCCTGCATGAATGCCGAAAGAATCGAATCCTTCCACCATGTGTCAGATACAGACCACCAGTCAACAACGCACAAGCCAGGGACACAGCCAGACAGAACGGATTCAGGATGATCCAGGTAATGATTACAGATGCTCACAACAGACTTCACAAATACAGACAAGAAATTGCATGCCAAAAATCGTTAATTTCAAAAACCACCAATCAGGAATGGACCCGGACCATAGAACAGGCTGTCACCATAGGACAGAACAGGACAACACACCGCAAAAAAATGGCACTAAAAGAAAAAATGGCCAAACTAACACACAACAGAGAGGACACCACAACACACACCTGGGTTAGAAACCTCTCCCACAGACAGCTCACAGACATGGAAAAAACATTACTGGCCAAGGGACTCAACTACAACCACAGGGACGCCTAGACAGCAGACTTCCTAGCAGCACTAGGATGCACACTCAGGAACAATGGATTGACAGAAGAGACACAACAAACAGTGAGACAAAGTATCGTACCGCTGATAACAAGAAAAAGACAAACACATAACCTCAACACCAAGGAGTAGGAAGCACTAAAATCACTAAGAAACGATAAGAACATAATCATACTACCAGCAGACAAAGGCAGAATGACGGTCATCCTGGACAAAGCAGACTACATCCAAAAAGCGCAACAACTACTTGCAGATACCAACACCTACCAAAAGAGGGAGTTTGACCCCACCCCACAGCTCACCAATAGGATAAACAACACACTGAGGAACCTACAAAAAAACAGACAGATAACCAGGTTTGACCTACAAAGAATGAAACCTGAAAGCAATAACACCCCCAGATTCTATGGACTACCTAAAGTGCACAACCCAGACATCCCACTCAGACCCATAGTATCACTACCAGGGACACCATCACACAAACTGGCTAAAGAACTACAGCAGAAACTGAAACACCTGTTCAGCGGATCCAGACACACTCTACAGTCAACACAGGAATTCTTGGACATCATCAGAAATATACACATAGACAAGGAAGAAACCATGGTCTCATTCGATGTAACGGCACTGTTCACCTCTATCGACAAAACCCTAGCCAGAGAAACAATAGCCAACCTGCTGGACATACAGAACAGACAACAAGATGGTGAACCTATCAACAAAGACGGCATACTCAAACTACTGGACCTGTGCCTCACAACACACTTCACATTCAACAACCAAATATATGAACAAATCAACGGCACACCCATGGGCTCACCCATCTCTGGACTCATAGCAGAAGCGGTAATGCAAAGATTAGAACAAGCAGTCTTACCGCAAATTCAACCCAAACTCTGGGTCAGATATGTAGATGATACCTTTGTAATCATTAAAAACACAGAAATAGACAACACATACCGGATCATCAACGCCACCCTCACAGGAATCTGATTCACGAGAGAGGAAGAAAAGGACAACCAACTCCCATTCCTAGACGTGATGGTACAGAGAACACCGAACGGAGAATTCACCAAAGGTATACAGGAAAGCCATACACACAGACCAAGTCCTAAACTACGAAAGCAACCACCCCAACACACCCAAAAGAAGTTGCATCAAGACACTATTCAAAAGAGCCACAACACACTGCAGCACACCAGAACTGCAAAAAAAGGAAGAAGAACACCTACACAGTTTATTCGCCAAAAACAGATACTCCTGCAATTTCATCAACAGATCTCTAAGCGAAAGACAACGTAATGAAGACATGCCACAAGCCAAAGGACTGGCCACACTATCATACATCAAGAGCATTTCTGAACTGACAGCCAGACTACTGTGACCACTAGGACTCTTAACAGCACACAAACCAACAGCCACTCTCAGATAACAACTCACCTAAACGAAGGACCCGATACCCAACATGAGCAAAACCAATGTAGTGTACAAAATCCCATGCAAGGACTGCACAAAACACTACATAGGACAAACAGGAAGACAGCTAACGATCCGCATCCATGAACAGCAACTAGCCACGAAACGACACGACCAGCTATCCTTAGTAGCCACACACGCTACATGAATTCGACTGGGACAACACTACTATTATAGGACAAGCCAAACAGAGAACAGCCAGGGAATTCCTAGAGGCATGGCACTCATCCACAGATTCAATCAATAAGCACATCGACCTGGACCCAATACACCGACCACTGCAACGGACAGCTGGAACTGACAACCGGAAGCGGCAGATTCAAACCACTATAAATGCCGGAGGAAACCTCACAGAAGCGCTTCACAGGAGGCTCCCAAGGACTGAGGATGTCACCTAGACAGGGGACGAAACGTCTGCAACACAAATTCCCAGCTCGGCGAACAGAACCACAACAACGAGCGCCCGAGCTACAAATCGTCTCATAAACTTTGAATACTTTAAAGGTGGACTGTCAGCAAAATGGAAAGGTCAGACAGTCTGGCAAATGGGCACGCCAAGGCGTGTCCGGACGGTGGATGAGGGAGAAGAGGTGGACGGTGTGCAGCAGCAGTCGATACAGGGCCCGCCTTTTTACATCCTTAAAAGGGACAAAATGAAAATTCCAGAGGCGGCTCAGGTTGTGGGACACAGGCTCCCACGGGAAGTATGGGACCTTGGGGCCAATGTGAAATTCCGTCCAGGCTGGGGTGAGTGCGGACGGGATCCCACCGCACACCTGAGCATCCTCCAACTGGTGCACTACCTCAGGTCCGAGCACTGCCGTTTTAAGGCGTCGGCTGGCAGTGGCCACGAACCGGACGTCTAGCACTGCCCTGCTCGATATATCCTCTGGCAGCGTCCAGCCCAGGCCCTTGCCACCCAGCACGTCCCCGACCCTGGTCACCCTCGCCACCGCGGAGACTACTGTTTTTTTTTAACAGTGCAGAATATCTTTATTGAGGCACCATGAGGCATTGTAAATAGCAGAATATCTTGCTAAGGGAATCTATCCATTTCAAACAGTCACAGAAAGTTGTCTTCGACTGACAAGTACAAGTCATAACATTCTGTAACAATATATTCACAACTCTCCCAGCAAGGCATCACAGGTTAAAGTGCCCAATCAGTGCAAACCCAAATTCCACAAAACCACTGCAATAGTTTAACAAGTCATCTCTGGCAACTCTCTTCAGTGACCCTTAAAGATACAGTGATCAGAGTGCAAAGCATTTTAGCTATTCAAGCACATTGTTTCAATCCTGATACAAGAGGTAGCCAGAAAAGGTAGAATACTTCCAACTGCTACCGTAGATGGCACCTCTGTGCAATTGAAGTCAAATCTGATCTCCCTGGAAAAGCTGCAGAACAGCATGGTTGCTGGCAGTGAGACTGCTGTTTATTTCTGTCAGCCGGAACTCCCTGATTGGATCCGGTTAAGAGCCCCAATCAAGGAATGTATAGTTTATGATGTCAACCCAGCTGACTTTGTTACAATCACTGCAACTACAGTAGGCTTTGTTAATGAGGGAAGATATTTGTACACTATATCCCTGTTAAACTCACAGCTTGCTATCCATGAATTCCAGCCCAAAGGCAGCTATCAGACACACACACAGACCACAAAACAAAATACAGAGAGCACAAGTCAGCACAGTACAGCATTAGCATTTGATCTACCCAAGGTCACTGTCCCAACTATTTCATAATTAGAACTAATCATTTGTTTTGGATTTTTGCGACTTGAATTGATCAAAATTGGCAAAGAGCAAACAGTATGGTGTTGCCAGTTGCTCTCTGTATTAAATGTTAAACATTAAAGACTTCACAGAATTCGTTTTCACTTCAGGAGTTGTATTTAACTCCATCCATGTTCTTCCTTTGGACACGGTTTTTGCAATGAGGTGGAGAATTGTTGCAATAACAAAACTCTGAGCACCATAGATGCATATAGTTCATGTAAATTACAGCATGAAAGACAACTATTAAACTCATTCTGCCTGTACCAATGCAGACTCTGCAAAATAAACTGCCTAGTTCCAATTCCTTGTCTTTTTCTTCAAATTTATTTTTTAACCCTAGTTTATTTTAAGTAGTAGATTCAACTACATCCCTGCTCATACTCTTTCCTTCATGTTCTCTTCATTCCTCACAAAACTCTGAGTGCACACACCATGGACCAAGTTGCCTCTGTCTCAACCACAATATTAACAACTTCCCATCTCATGTATTCGGATTCAGGGCTGAATTTCAATCTTATAATAGGGGCAGGTTTGTGTTGAGTCAAGGTTAAAGTCATTCACCTCAATCC
This sequence comes from Chiloscyllium plagiosum, assembly GCF_037043375.1. Taxonomy (NCBI): domain Eukaryota; kingdom Metazoa; phylum Chordata; class Chondrichthyes; order Orectolobiformes; family Hemiscylliidae; genus Chiloscyllium; species Chiloscyllium plagiosum. The sequence continues at coordinate 33,721,722 of NW_028270170.1, read as the reverse complement.
AGACCCAACCAGGCTCCTGTGGTGGCAATATAGCCCTTAGCACCACGATCACACCTTGATCTTCTCTCTGGTCATCTTCTGCTTCTGAGGACCTGAACTTATTCAACACTTTTTGTCTTCCCTTTAAGATCTTCATTGTCTACTATTCCTCACCCTACCCTGAATCTTTCAACAAGATATTCTCTCCATCCATCTTTCTGTAAGTTCTGCTTTATGGCTAATTGTTGTCAGCAATTTCTGTCTTCGTCTCAGGTCCACTTGCCCTCTCTCCTTTGAATTTATTGCCCTCATGATTATCCCAAACCTCTTCTTCCAAATAATGTCCTGTTTATTAGGCTGAAATGTCTCCCATGCCCTCATTACTCCTGTGGTGTTTATCAGAGATACACTGGTTAGGATTGAACGTGGTGGTGATGGTGCCCCCGGACTACGGTTGAAATGATGAAATGGAGTTTGCAGTGTTTAGGCATTTAGTTACCTGAAGTCATGATTTCTGTCCCCCTGAGAAAGGATATCCTGCCTCCGAAAGCTACCAACCACTCAATGGCCCCACACCTCTTCAGTGCCAGCAGCACCACTGGGAGTCATGGCCACCTGTGGGACTGCAGCCAGTTCCCAATCAGGAACAGCAATGGAGGCTGGAGAATTGGACCAGTAGGATGGGCTATCCAGGGCTTCCCAGGCAGCTTGTTCTCCCAGTAAGGGTAGACCTTGCCACTGGGAGGATGGCGAATGTGGACCATTTGTGAGGCACACTGTGGCCAAATAGGAGGAAACCTCTCCTGAGCCCTCAGTCAGGCTGCCAGACATATCTGTTAGCCTCCCTATGTAATGTGGCCACACTGACAGCTGAATTTCAACCAATAGCGATGAGTAGGGCAACAGGAGCAATGCCCCCTCCATTATGCCACCACATTTTACACACACCCCTCACCTTGCCTGCTCTAGTTTGAGAGGGAGGATTAGAAATTTGGCCACGGTATCTGTACGCACCCACCATATATATAAAGTGCTGCCAATTTCTATTTATTCCATCTCCCCACCAGGGAAAGAATCATTCAAATTATTCACAATTGCATTTTTAAACTTCTTAACCTACAGCTTTCTCTTCATCAATAGTTCCTCAGCAAAGTCCCCACTGCATTTTTGACATCTTTGTTTCCACCAACTTCTTTAGTTCCTCTCTCATCCTGGTCATTCCCACAAGTCAATGGGGCTGCATACCTGACTGTATCTGGTGCACAACTAATTTGTTTTCCCATCATCAGATCTGGCTGGTCTATTATCAAGTGTTAGGAATCTTCCTTTGAATTTTTCAAACTGTACAATAACCCTGTTACGTTACAGTGAGCACTGAGTTGCACGAGAGACTTGCCAAATGATTCGATTGGACTTAATCGATTCAATTTATGACCATGAGATAAGAAACCCATTAAAATTGATCAAGAAAATGTTTTTAGACAAAAAGATGATTCTCAATGTTAGTTTAGATTCCCCACAGTGTGGAAACGGGCCCTTCGGCCCAACAAGTCCACAACGACCCTCTGAAGACCCATTCCTCTACCTTATATTTACCCCTCACTAATGCACCTATGGACAATTTAACATGGCCCATTCACCTGACCTGCACATCTTTCAATTGCGGGAGGAAACCAGAGCACCCTGAGGAAACCCACGCAGACACAGGGAGAATGTGCAAACTCCACACAGACAGTCACCTGGGTCCCTGGTGCTGTGAGGCAGCAGTGCTAACCACTGAGCCACCGATCCACCAGTTAGATTACATATCATCTTTCTAGGAAACCTCACAAAGAGGTAAAGAAGTATTCAAATTCTTCATAGGCAAAGATGAAATAATTTGCAGACAAGCAAGTTAAATGGAACATTTCAAACAGGACACAAAGTGTTCACGATATTACCTTTAGGTGATGATCTTCTGAAAGTAAGATCAATTAGTCTATGTAAGGTAGTTAGGAGGGCTAGAAATGTAACTTGTCTGATAGATATTCCAGATTGCAGTAACTCGAATTCATTGGGTTACACAAACATGCTAAAGCAATGTCATCATAGAGAGGAAGGTAAGGGAGAACAAGTGTATCAGGTCTTTTAAATAACAGGGTTGACAGAGACAGCAAGAGTGAAGTAGAAGAAGTAGACAGTTCACAAAGTCAACTTTGGAAAGGGATGTTGAATACCTGCTAGCAAATCACCTGACTGAACTTATTCAAAACTTTTAGAGTTCACTACGTATTCGTTTCTAAACTAACGAGATGTATAGGACATTGCTGAGGCCTCATCTGGAGTACTGTGTCCAGTTCCATTTGTCCAGTTGTAGAAAGGATATTATTAAGTTAAAAATCACACAATACCAGGTTATAGTCCAACAGGTATTGTGTGATTTTTTTAACTTTGTACACCCCAGTCCAACACCGGCACCTCCAAATCATTATTAAGTTAGAGAGGGTTCAGAAGAGAGTTGCTGGATATGGAGGTTTGAGTTATATAGAAAAGCTGGAAAGCCTGGAGATTGAGAGGTGACCTTATAGAAATTTACAAAATAACAAGGAGTATAGACAGAGTTAATGGTAGTTGTCTTTTCCCTAGGACGGAGGATTTCACATTTTTAGAGCGAGAAGAGAGAGATTTAAAAAAGATAAGAGGGGCAAGTTTTTACACAGAGGGTGGTTCACACATGGAATGAACTTCCTGAGGAAGTCATGTATGTGGGTACAATTACAACATTGAAAAGCCATTTGGATAAGCACAATAATCAGGAAAGGTTTGGAGGAATACAGGAGGAGGCAAGTGGAACTAGTTTAGTTTGGGATTATGTTCAGCATGGACTGAAGGGTCTGTTTCTATGCTGGATAACTCCATGATTGTATGATTACAGAAAAGTAAACACAGTAATAAAAACTGAGCTATGTCTAATTCCTCAGTTGAAGATTGTTGGGATTGATAAGGTTGGCAGTGCCACATTCCTTTCAAAGGTTGATCTACGAAAGGGGAAATGGCAAATACCATTAACATCAAGAGCTAAAGTGATATTGGCTTTTGTTACATCAGAACAGTTGTATCAATATCAAGTCATACCATTCAGGTTGAAAAGCACCCCAGCCACAGTCTAAAGACTGAAGAACATTTTGTCACATTTTTTGAACACTTGAAGTTAATTTTGAGAAGGGTTGAGCAGTATGAAATATTGAAAAATTGCTTCCTTCACACATTAAACTAAGGTATGACTTTGTGAAGGGCAGGTCATGCCTCACAACCCTATGGAATTCTTTGAGGATGTGACAAAACACATTGAAGACAGAGCAGTGGATGTGATGTGGATGTGATGTACATGGATTTTAGCAAGGCATATGATAAGGTTCCCTGTGGTAGGCTCATTCAGAAAGTAAGGAGGTCTGGGATACAGGGAAACCTGGCTGTTTGGATACAGAACTGGCTGGCACATAGAAGATAGAGGATAGTAGTAGAAGGAAAGTATTCAGACTGGAGCTCAGTGACCAGTGCTGTTTTGCAGGGAACGGTTCTGGGACTTCTGCTCTTTGTGATTTTTATAAACAATTTGGATGAGGAAGTGGAAGGGTGGGTTAGTCAATTTGCTGATGACACAAATGTTGGTAGAGTGGTGGATAGTGTGGAGCACTGTTGTAGTTCGCAATGGGATATTGAGAGGATGCAGAGCTGGGCTGTGAAGTGGCAGATGGAGTTCAACCTGGAAAAATGTAAAGTAATTCATTTTGGAAGGTCGAATTTGAATCCAGAATACAGGATTAAAGGCAGGATTCTTGACAGTGTGGATGAACAGAGGATCTTGGGGTCCATGTCCATAAATCACTCACAGCTGCCACCCAAGTTGATAGGGTTGTTAAGAAGGCATGTGGTGTGTTGGCTTTTATTAGCAGGAGGATTGAGTTAAAGAGCCATGAGGTTATGCTGCAAACTCTATAGAGCCCTGGTTAGACCACATTTGGAATATTGCGTTCAGTTCTGGTCGCCTCATTATAGGAAGGATGTGGACGTTTTAGAGAGGGTGGACGTTTTAGAGAGGGTGCAGAGGAGACTTACTGGGATGCTGCCTGGACTGAGGACATGTCTTATGATTAAAGGTTAAGGGAGCTAAGGCTTTTCTCATTGGAGTGAAGAAGGATGAGAGGCGACTTGATAGATGTGTACAAGATGATGAGAGGCATAGATAGAGTGAATAATCAGAGAGTTTCTTCCCAGGGCAGAAATGGCTATCACAAGGGGGTATAATTTTGAGGTGATTGGAGGAAGGTACAGGGGAGATGTCAGAGGTCGGTTCTTTACACAGAGAGTGGTGGGTGCATGGAATGCACTGCCAGCCGTGGGAGTAAAGTCAGATTCTTTAGGGACATTTAAGTGACTTTTGGCTAGGCTCATGGATGACAGTAAAATGAAGGGTATGTAAGTTTGATCTTAGAGTAGGATAAAAGGTCAGCACAACATCAAAGGCAGAAGGGCCTGTAGTGTGCTGTACTGTTCTATGTTCTATATTATATATACACCATGACTCAGCATTGTACATCAACTAAAAATGGAACTGGAGACATATCTGGAGAGAATAGGGGAGTTCAACCCCTATATGGAGGACCATTTTAACAAGGAATGAAAGCAAATAACTGAGAAACAAAGAAATCAACCTCAGTGACAAGTTTGTAAAAGGCCTAATGAACAATAAAATCCAGGCTAAGTTACTGAGTAAAGGCATTAAACTGAGGTAGTGTCCATGAAAATGTCAGAGAAAGAGAGAGAGAATGTGTAATAGATTGTTAGGAAGCTCTTTCCCTGATCCACCAGGAGATAGCCATTGGATTTCAGTGTGGAGTAAAGGGTTAACTCTGTCTTCAGGATGTCTGTATGGAGCTACATCAAGATACTATCAGGTCATATGGAACTAGGATATGAGTGTGTAGAGTTATAGAGCTGTCCTCTCTTGCTTGGTCATGTACAGACAGATTATACTGCACAAACATTGTTGATGTTCACTGACAAGGTTAAACACTAACTTCCATCAACTGCCCAGCTATGATCTTAATAAAATACGGATAAGTAGGAATCTATCTGACATTGTGAAAGTGCTGTGAGAGCACAAAGTAGTCTTTGAGCAAAGAGGATCAAATGATAAAATTAAGCATCACAAGGCTGAAGTCAAGATAAGGACAATATTCAGCTGATATTTTGCAGATCTCAACCAGGGCTGGTATATATTTGGAAGCAGTAAGTAAATAGCTGAATAGGTTAAAAAGGGAGGGGTAATAAAGAAGGTGAAAGGCAGGGAATGGGCTGCACCTATTGTCATAGTTCAAAAGCACGTGTGTCTCTTTGGATTTGTGAGATTATAATCACACTGTAAATAAGGAAATTGAAAATTACTCATTTTCTATTTGTGAAGATTGGTTTTCTAATTAGCTAATGGAAAAGTGCTCAATGAAATAGATTTGTCAAATGCATATTCACAATTCATGTTTACAGCCAAGAGCTAGGAACTGTTCAACCATTCACAGAAAAGCATTGTAACAGTGTTAAAGGTTACCATTTGGGGTGTCTGTTGGTCATACAATGTTCCAGAGTGTCATGGATGAGATGCTAATTGGGCTGGGAGGAGAATTCACTTCTTAAATGACCTACTAATTCACAGCAAGGCAAAGTATTTGAAATATTTCTGTGTAGAATGGAGCCAAATACACTCTGGTACCACCATATAATCCAGCAGCAAATGCGGCTGCAGAGAAAGGTATGCTGATTGTGAAGTTGTCTTTGCAGAAGTGACAAAGAAAGCAATAATTTGTATGATTTTCCTTGTCATAGGTAAAACATTTTCTGTTCATTTGCAGAATATAAACTTTAACAGATTGCCTCCATTATGAGTTAGTGTTTAAGCATCCTGCTCAGACTAGGTTGAGATTGTTTAAGCCTGACGTCAATTGCAAAGTAAGATAAAACCAAAAAAAAAGTGCAAGTGAGTCTTGAAACACAAACCTTGCACCTTAAAGAGTTCAAAATTGGTCAGGAATGCAAGGCTGATAAGAGGAAGTGGTAGATTTACTGTAAGAAGTCTGGGTGCAGTGACACATTGGGCAAAGACTGGAGAAACTCTGTTGGTGTCCTGCCGAATATTTGTTTACAAGAGGGAATCTGACAAGAGGAGAGCCAGAGAAACCTCCTATATCCAACTTTCTCCAACAGACCAAAGAAAAAATCTGAAAGAAATGAAACATTAGGGAGGCACTGCTGCCTCACAGCGCCAGGGACCAGGGTTCAATTGTCGTCTCCAGTTTCCTCCCAAAGATGTGCAGCTTAGGGTGGATTGGCCATGCTAAATTGCCCGTGGTTTGCACGTTTGTGAATTAGCCATGGGGTAGGGGGGTTGGAGGTGGGTCTAGGTGGGATGCTGTTTGGAGAGTTGATGTGGACTTAATAGGCAAATGGCCTGCTTTCACACTGCAATGATTCTATGATTCTGCAAAGAAACTAAAATTAGAAAATGTAGAGAGACATGAATCAGGAACTTTGGTTAATACAATTCAATCAAGGTCAAATGTCCAATCATTAAGTGTGGCTCACAATCAAAGGCAAGGTTCAGATTTGACATAATTAGAAATATTGAGAAAGCAAAGCCAGATACTCCATTGAAATTATGTTGGAAGAAAGAAGGGAAAAGTTGTTCTTTTCCTTATTCCTTGTTAAATTATGATATTTGTGGATATAGGTTTGCTCATTGAGCTGGAAGGTTCATTTTCAGACATTTCATCACCATACTAAGTAACATCTTCAGTGAGCCTCCTGATGAAGTACTGCTGGTGTTTCCTGCTTTCTATTTATATGTTTGGGTTTCCTTGGGTTGGTGATGCCATTTTCTATGGTGACATCATTTCCGGAGGTGATGCAATTTTCGGTTCTTTTTCTCAGGGGGTGGTAGATATGGTCTAATTTGATGTGTTTGTTGATAGAGTTCCGGTTGGAATGCCATGCTTCTAGGAATTCTCGTACATGTCTCTGTTTGGCTTGCCCTAGAATGGATGTGTTGTCCCAGTCGATGATGTCCTTCCTTGTCTGTATGTAAGGAGAGAGGGAGAGAGTGAGAGAGGATCATGTCATTTTGTGGCTAGTTGATGTTCATGTATCCTGGTGGCTAGTTTTCTGTCTGTTTGTCCGATGTAGTGTTTGTTACAGTTCTTGCACGGTATTTTGAAAATGACATTAGTTTTGCTTGTTGTCTGGATAGGGTCTTTCAAGTTCATTGGCTGTTGTTTTAGCGTGTTGGTGGGTTTGTGGGCTACCATGATGCCAAGGGGTCTGAGTAGTCTGGCAGTCATTTCCGAGATGTCTTTTATGTAGGGGAGAGTGGCTAAGGTTTCTGGACGCGGACGCCATTTACGACCTCCTGAGAAAAAGAACAGGAAATGACATCACAATAGGAAATGATGTCACCACGGGAAATGACATCACCGACCCAAGAAAACCCAAACTTATAAATAGAAAGCAGGAAACACTGGCAGTGCTTCGTCCAGAGGCTCACTGAAGCTGTTACCTCGTATGGTGATGAAACGTCTGAAAATGGACCTTCCAGCTCAGCGAGCAAACCTGCATCCAGAAGCTCAACCTGAGCTAAAATCTTCTCAAAGCTTGATATGATTTTTGTATTAAGCATATAGTGATGGTGAGGAAAAACAACGTTTTTGCAAATAAATGTCTCCAGCAGTATCAGTTATATATATTTTTATTCTGATTTTTAAAAGCATTGAAACCCAACTTGGTAAATTTTCAAGTGCTGTTGATGTTTGTTTAGCTATATTATATATCGGGCAATTATTGTATAGGTACAATTTTACATGTTAATGCCTTGGTTGTTTTTTGAAAGTGACAGAAGTGTGATGTATTGCAAGAGATGAATTTTTTGTCATGTTTCGCTTATGTTAGGGAAGTGTATACAAAGTTGTTCAATAATGGCTACATGCAGCTTAGCATATATTCATCCAAACATTGAGTATTCCTTATTTTTCTCAAGCTTCCTTGTAAGCCAGGAGAAAACAGTACCCTCCTCCAGTGGAGATGGAGATGATGAGGCTTGATTCCCCATAGATTGCTTGTCTCTGATTGCAATGTCCACCACTGTCAACCACTTGACTGACTGCCAGAATGATGCTTCTTCTTGCTTTCCAAAGTCTCTCTCCTGCCAATCAGCCAGCATATGTGCGCAGAAGATTGACAGGGTTTATGCAGATAAGACTCAGAAGTCAAAATCTATTGGGCCTCATAATGTAGAGGTTCCTGTCAGCATGACCCTCATCAGCGGTTACAATTCAGACCATAACTTGAAAAAAATTGCGATTTATCCAGTTTCCTGTTGGGAATTATTTCCTGAAACTTGCTGACAGGTGTAATGCAAACTTACGTCATCGCTGATGTTCGAAATCTATATGCTGCATGTGACGATAAACTCAATCAGATCAGTGATGGAAAGGTGTCAATTCTGACAAATGACTCACTGGTTAAAAAAAAAATTCTGATGCCTTTTTCCAAGATATTCTAGATCATGTTGAATGAGAAGGGCTCATGGTTTTTGTTAAAAAAAAACTGATTTGATCAATACAACTGATGAATCCTGTCTTCTTTATAAGAACTTCTCAAAACAGTGGGGATTCACCAGACAAGACTGGCTTATACTCATAAATAGATTTCAACCTTACCCATCCCACTCTTCAGCATATCTTTCAACTGTTTATCTCCAAGTAAACATTCATTTGTTTTAAATAGTTTCCTGATACCTTACTCCAACCTAAAGTAATCCATTGGCTGCAGATTGCCTTGTGATGTCCAAAAGATGTGATAAGGCACCTTGTAGGTATTAGCTGTTTCTTCTTTCTTTCCACCAATTTATTATCCTTTGTGTGCAAATTCATTGCCCGATTCTTCTCCCTCCACTGTCTAATATGTGAATATTTGTGTGGTGGTATTTACAAAATTTAAACCATTTTGAATGCATTCTTTTCCAGAAAGAAAACACTCTAATTTCTTTGCTGTCCCTTAGTACAACAACAGCAATCTGTTTTTCTATTACATCCTGAATTTAGTTTCATGTCCCAAGGCACAACACAGGATCAGACAAAATTGGCACTGAACCATTAAAGGGAAGACTGATCCAAAGCTTGAAAACGTTATGTTCCTTGTGTATTATTCTTGAATCATTACTCTTGGGGGCAGCACCCTTCTGCTCTGTGCTCTAACCTCTCTAGTAAATGCAAATTTAGACACTTAAACCATACATTTCTAGCTGGATGTAACTTATACATAACTTAAGTGCATTCCAAGCTCTCAAGAGGACTACACTTTATCTTCAATGTATAACTGACACCTTGTATAATCTTTGGGATTGTTTGGGTTCCCTCCTAGCAACACCAGCCAAATAAAGTTAAAAATCACACAACATTTTTAACTTTGTACACCCCAGTCCAACACCGGCATCTCCAAATCAGCCAAATAAAGACTGAGTAATCACGGTGGCTGAGTGGTTAGCACTGCAAACTCACAGCGCCAGGGACCTGGGTTCAGTTCCAGCCTCAGCCGACTGTCCGTGTGGAGTTTGCACATTCTCCCCGCGTATGTGTGGGTTTGCTGCAGTTTCCTCCCAAAATCCAAAGATGTGCAGGTCAGGTGGATTGGCCACATTAAATTGCCCATAGTGTTAGGTGCATTAGAGAGAGGGAGATGGGTCTGGGAGGGTTGCTTTTCGGAGGGTCGGTGTGGACTTGTTGGGCTGAATGGCCTGTTTCCACTCTGTAGGGGAATCTAATAAATAATCGAGTTGGTCATTGATCTGATTCCATTGTGTTGAGGCTGAGATTGACTGCAATGGTGCACAGAAACCTCGGTGCAAAGATAATCCGAGCAAAGAAGTTGACTGGGTTCAGTGAAATGTTGGCAGGTTTTGATTTCCTCAACATTACCACTGGAGACAGAGAGCTGCTTTGAGAATTTGCATTCACAACCCATTCCAGATTTTGATGTTTGTTAGCACATGATAAGAATCTTTTTGACGGCTGTTCAAGAGGGTTGACTTATCCAAAGTAGACAGCTAGAGTTTATGTGTAATATGACTTCTAAATTTTTTGCCAATAGTTGTATATAAATGCTGCTGAATTAAAAGAGGCTGGTCTGTAAGCACGCAAGAAAAGTGAGACATTAATTTCTAATTCCACATAAGCAGGGCTTGGCAGTGATGTGGAATCAAATAGAAATGTTGCCAGCTGCACTAACCTGCGAACAAAAAACAAATTGTGTGTTTCTTGTAAACTTTGAAACTTTTGCTCTGCTTTCATTTATTGACAGCATTTTCCTTTGAAAAAGGCGTAACTCCCAAGTGAGGCTGTCAAGTGAGCCTTTAGGATTGTCTGATTACAGTAGATGTATTCCAAACAGACTACAACAGATCTGCCTGTCAGTGAGAGAGTGGCAGGCAGGGAACTATAGATAAGGAGGGATATGGAAGGACAGCTTGCCCTGTAGCTGCTGTGGTGGAAAACTCCTGTCAAATTGCAAGGAATTTGGAAATGATGCAGCTTTTTGCAATCTTATGTTTGCTCAGTGGTATAACGCTTGCCTTTTGAGTCAAATGGTTGTGGTTCAAGTGACAACTGAGCTCCTCAATGTATAATTGCAGATTCTCTGGGCAGAAATTTTGGCAGGACACTGCAATAGCTGTAAACCGAACACAGGGCGGCACGGTGGCTCAGTGGTTAGCACTGCTGCCTCACAGCGCCAGGGACCCGGTTCAATTCCAGCCTCCATGTCTGTGCGGAGTTTGCACATTCTCCCCGTGTCCGTGTGGGTTTCCTCCGGGTGCTCCGGTTTCCTCCCACAATCCAAAAAGATGTGCAAGTCAGGTGAATTGGCTACGCTAAATTGCCCATAGTGTTGCGTATATTAGTCAGGAGGTAAATATAAGGAAGGGGAATGGGTCTGTGTGGGGTGCTCTTCAGAGGGTCGGTGTGGACCTCTTGGGCCTCTCCATACTGTAGAGTATCTATCTATAAACCATTGGCTGAAAGGGACTTCCTAACAACATGAATTACGACCTATCCCTATCTTTGTAACTCTCTCCATCCCTACAAACTTTCATGATTTCTGCATTCTGCTATACCTGGCCTTTAGTGCATCCTCTTTTTTAATCACACCCTATGTTCACCTGCCTAGCCCTTAACACATGAAATTTCCTCCATCCAACCCACTGCCTTCCTATTGATGTCTCTTCCTTTAGATTATTCCTTAAAATCTAACTCTTTCACCATGTTATTAAATCACCTGATGTTATATTGCTTAGCATGGAATCTGGTTCAAAAGTCCCGTGGAGACGTGCCTTTAAATATTTAAAAATATTAAAGGTGAAATACAAATTCATATTGTTGTTCCTATTATAATTCATGCTGACTTTCAAGTGATTAGTTTGTACACAGTGGGCTAGACTTTGCAGTCAGTGTTTAAGAAAAGGTGTTCATCACTGACTACAAAGAATGTGCTGAGAAAGCTAATGGTCTTCCTGAAGTGATTTTTACCTCTCTCGCTGTGCAGTGATACTGCAATGGAGTGCCCCACTCTTATCTGGAGCTAAAGTCATGTCATCAGGTCGACAAAGTAATTAATCACAACAAAAAAGATGTTCGCAGAAAGCATGCAAGGAACTAAAAGCACTAAAATAAAGTCACTTTGATCAATTTTACCTGCAGCAATTCTGCCATTCTCATATTTTGATCACTTAATCTGAATTATCAACCTCTCTTTTTTGCCAGTGCTCTACACCCACCACTGCCACAACAACCACCCGCCACCACCTCCTGAACTATAGTACAAATGGTGCCCCCTCCATACTTCACTTCAGCTCTGATGAAGAGTCATCTAGACTTGAAACGTTAGTTTGCTGTCTCTCCATGGATGCTGCGTGACCTGCTGTGATCTCCAGTATTTGTTGTTTTCAGTAAAGTTTGGGACAGATGCATGGGATGAAGGTAAAAACCATCATATTCTGAAATTTGATGAAGTCATTTTAAGATAACTGCTAATTCATCATATGACAGTACTGTATGATTATAAAATTATTTATTCAAGTTTGGTTCTGGTGATCGTCAGATTTTATTCATCACATCGCTGTTAGAAATGTCTGATTGACCACTTGCTGCACATTATAATTGAGTAAGGGGCTTCTAGTTGTGGTGCAGGGGCTGGAAAGTTGGTCACTGGATCAAGGCGGTTGGAGTGGGGCTTGGGGATTAGGTGTTTGGTGGGTACCTCAGGATAGGAGTGGTGCATGGGGTACACTATGTCGTAGCCTCGAGTGGTAAATCACAATGTCAGCATTTCCACACTGATCTGCATTTGGCTGATATTCTGAAATCATCATCAGTTTCAGAGGGGGAATGATGAAAAATGTCATTAACTCTCCCCTGCTCCCGACCGACAGAATCAGACCCATTGACAATGCTAAGTCGCCATTTATACATTGCGTAAATGTATACCATTGAAAAGGTGATGAATAGGGTCTGCTAACCAGGCCATGCACAGTACACCCTGCCATTCCATGGTCGGACATGTGGAATTGTCCTGTGTGATATTTGGATTCTTAATGTAATGGCCAGATGTGGTAAACAAAGGGGCTCCTGTCTCTCAGTTTCCTGAATGTCTCCTACAGCTGACACGGTAATCACCTGTAAATGCAGAAGGTCATCCTTTTAAACTCTCATTTTGCTCCTCAGTGCATTTATTAATCCCAAGCATCTGTTTTAAAGTGCCATGGTTTTGAATGAACATAACTCAGACAGAAAGGACAGCAGAAAGGACAGCAGCATTCTCCTGATGAGGTTTTTCAAGAAAGATGAGCATTTCCACACACTGCTGGAAACAATGACAGCAAATGGTCTGGATGACCACTACAAATGGCCAGGATCTGCTATTACAGACCTTCACTGCTTCCACCCAATTAGTACCATATTGTTGGACAGACAGTGGTGAGATTTCTGATCACTTTTCTGAATATGGCATCTTTCCTGATGAAGAGCTTATGCTCAAAACATCGCCGCTCTTGCTCCTTGGATGCTGCCTGACCGACTGTACATTTCCAGCACCACACTCTTCGAATCTGATCTCCAGCATCTGCAGTCCTCACTTTCTCCTGCATAGGGCATCTGCATGCTAGACTTTATGTTCAACAGAGGTAGTTTTGAATTATAGGCAGCTCTGATAGCTAAAAGAAATATCCCAGTTTCTAATCAAGATAAGCTTGTGAAACTGGAATGTAACTTCATTATCATATGCCAAATAGTAAGAGGAGAAACTTACTGATGCACAGAATACAAGTCAGAACATGCTGGATGGAGAACAAGTACTCACTTCAACACAACTATTTTGCGTTATGGCTTGCTGTATCATTGAGATGTAGGAGGCAGGTTATAAGGATAACGGGAAATTATGGAAGGGATGTGGCAAGGGATTCTAGGGATTTCTTTGAGTCAGCTGTTTACCAGCTGTTTGAGTCAGCATATTTGTAAAATCATAGAATCCCTACAGTGTGGAAGCAGGCCATTTGGCCCATCAAGTCCACACTCACCCACCGAAGAGCATCCCATTCAGATCCCTGTAACCCTGCATTTCCCAAAGCTAACCCACCTTCCATGCACATCCCTCGAAACTACAGGGCAATTTAGCCTGACCAATCCACCTCACTTGCACATCTTTGGACTGTAGGAGGAAACTGGAGCACCAGGAGGAAACTCACGCAGACATGGGGAGAAGGTGCAAACTCAATGTTGATGACTTGAATGAAGGAATATAACATTGTACTGTACGTAGGTGATGCTACCTTCAGACACATGATAACTTTATATCGTTGGCAGTATAGAGTAAAGGGAAACATACCCTGTTTAAGGGAATGGTAAAAAGAATAGCAAAGGGAGTTCAATGTTCAATAAAGAATCCATGTTTGATTCAAGAAAGCCAATTGGACTATTTTCTTAATGTCAACGTGGAGGAGCCAAGGAACTTGGCAGCCAAATATTGAAAGTTTCTGCACAGGTAGAAAACAAAAGAAAGTTTTGTTTTAGTTGAAAATAGCCTGTTCAGAACCCCGCCCACCCCCTCTAGGACGTTACATTTAGTTTTGGACACAGTACATCAGAATGGATATATTGACTGTAGAGGGTTGAAGCATGGATTCAATATGTTTATATTGAGGTTTAATGGATTCCAGGCTACCTTTGCTTGGACTGTATTTGTTTGAATTGTGTGACCTAATTGGAGTGTTTAAACAACAAATGGATTTAGCAGAATAGACAGAGAATTTTGTTTGCAAATGAAAGAAAAAGAATCACTGTCATAAAATCAGATAAAGGCTATTCAAAAATGAGGAAGACCCCACTGTTTCACATGTGAAGTAGTAGAATTCAGCCATTCAAAAGGTTGTGAAGGTCATTTACAATATTCCAAGATTGAGATGGAAAGAGTTTTATTGGTACAAGACAGGTCTTCCCATAAAGAGGGTTGGGAACCCCAGTGGGGTCATGAGCTGAGATTTTAGGGTCATGAGCTTCAAGTCACAATGACCAAGCTATCCCATCAACCCTTGATCCTGCTCCCCGTCCCCCATCACTCACTGAGTATTGTGATAGTTTTCAAATTTCAAAAATGGGTTCAGGGTTTGAAAAATGTTTAGACAGAACTGGTTTAGGATATTAAGAGACATGGATGAAAGATGGATTAAGTGAGATGTAGATCACTCCTGATCTAATTGAACGGTGAAGTAGTGATGAGGGAGTGAATGAGGATGCTGATACATTGCCATGTTTTGGTTCAAATTAGGAATTGTGTGGCTCCTAGACTGTTACATTCACAGAGTTTTATGTGGTCCTGTTACTACAGAGAGACCAGAAACCCACAGGTTATTTTTCATATGTTAAAATTATACCAAACTTTTCCATGACATTTTACAATGGAGCCATTTGTGTTATTAACGAAAAATGTTGAGAATATCATTCGATAGCTGGCATTGGAGCCCCAGCTTGTATTTCAAGAGTGAATTATCCAACACTCATCAAAAGTAAAATAGAAATTGGCATCAGACTACTGAGCACATATTTTCCATTTATTGTGTGCGTTTGTTAAATTTTAATGAGACAAAAAGATCTCTTTCCAGCTTTCTTTGGAATGGACAAATAAACAGTCCTGATCACTGCCATGTAAAATATCAAAGCGATGTTCTGTAAAGATCAAAGTCTGCTCAATAGAAATCTTTATGGATTAAATTTAATTTTTATTTGTTTTCACTCTGTGTAGTTTTTCACTGTGCTTTCTGTGACCATATGGATCATGGAACCTCTGGCGTCTTGCTCCAGCATGGACATAAGTGGACAAAAAGACCTTTTCTCTTCATTTGCTCTCAGAGTACCAATCCCACCATCTCAACATTACCATATCTAGTTACATTGCTGAAATTAGTCCACTGTCCAGGCCTGGCAACTTGTTTCAGATTTTGATCACTCTCTGTGCAAATGACTACTTCAGGCACCTGTCTCCAACTTACCGTTCATCATTTGGCCACATGCTCTTTCATGCTGTTCTGATCTGACCTATGGTGTTATGGTTCCAGACCTATCATCTTATAGAGCAGCATTTTTAAAAATTAATTCATGGGACGAGGGTGTCACTGGTTAGGCCAACATTTATTGCCCATCCCTAATTGCTTAGAGGGTATTTGCTGTGAGTCCAGAGTCACATGTAGGCCACATCAGGGTAGAATGGCCGTTTCCTTTCCTGAAGGACATTAGTAAACCAGATGGATTTTCCTGACAATCAACAATGGAGTCATGGTCATCATTAGACTCTTAATAACAGATTTTTATTGAATTCAAATTGTGCCACATGCCAAGTTGGGATTTGAACTCAGGTCCACAGAAATATTACCTGAGTCCCTGGATTAGCAACACAGTGATAATACCACAAGGCCATTACCTCTCCTTATTTTTGACAGATTCTGTCATAATTTAGTGTTTTGAACCAATTTTACATAAACATCATATTGACATCAGGTTGACCTTATTTGAATATATTTAAGAATTTCCATCGATTTCCCCCAAATATCACTGGATGACATGGTGGCACAGTGGCTGGAACTTTTGCCTCACTGTGCCACAGACCCGGATTTGATTCTAACCTCAGATAACTGTCTGTGTGGAGTTTGCAAGTTCTTCCGGTGTCTGTGTGGTTTTCTGCCCACAGTCCAAAGATGAGCAGGTCAGGTGGATTTGTCATGCTTAATTGTCTTGTAGCATCCAGGGATAGGCAGGCTTGGTAGGTTAGTCATGAGAAATGTGGGGTTATGGGGGGAGGGTGTGGGTCTGGGAAGATGCTCTTTGGAGGATTGGCGCAGACTTGATGGGTAAAATGGCTTTTATATGCATTGTAGGGATTCTATGACTAGACTAAATTGGGTAGCAGTTACATATATATAAAAGATAATGGTGTTGAAAGGTTGCATTAAGCTCCACCCAATCTATTGTTGTGATAAGGAATTACGTGGGGAAGACAAAATAGCTCTGAACCCTGAGGAAACCAGACCTATCATCTAGGTCTCCTTATAGACTTAAGAATAATATGATTCCTGAAGAAGGGCTTGTGCCCGAAACATCGATTCTCCTGTTCCCTGAATGCTGCCTGACCTGCTGCGCTTTTCCAGCAACACATTTCCAGCTAAGAATAATATCTATCCTATGAATATAACTTTTATCAGATTGCTATATGCAATAAACCAGTCTTGTTTAAGCCAAGAACCTTTTCTCATTGCACTACCAAGTGGTATTCTCAACCCCCTTAAACCAAGTAGGCATTGAGAAAAGTGAGATGTTAGCTATCTATCCAGCTACATGCTTTCAATGTCGAGAGTGCAGTGCTAGAAAAGCTCAGCAGGTCAGGCAGCATCCAAGGAGCAGGAGAGTCGATGTTTCCTGATGAAGGGCTTATGCCCGAAATGTTGATTCTCCTACTCCTTGGATGCTGCCTGACCTGCTGTGCTTTTCCAGCAATACACTATTGACTCTGATCTCCAGCATCTGCAGTCCTCCCTTTCTCCCACATGCTGTCAGTGGTCAATACATTTCCTCACGGCAACATTGGCTGAAGCCTCTGTACTGTTACTCTCATCTCTGTCCATTTTCAGTATTAACACTAGATTAGATCCTCTACAGCGTGAAACGGGCCCTTCAGCCCAACAAGTCCACACTGACCCTCCGAAGAGTAACCCACCCTGACCCATTTCCCTCTGACTGATGTACCTAACACTATGGGCAATTTAGCATGGCCAATTCACCTAACCTGCACATCTTTGGACTGTGGGAGGAAACCGGAGCACCCGGAGGAAACCAACGCAGACACGGGGAGAATGTGCAAACTCCACACAGATAGTTGCCCAAGGCTGGAATTGAACCTGGGGCCCTGGTGCTGTGAGGCAGCAGTGCTAACCACTGAGCCACCAACATATTTGAAGATGCAATTTTGATTTGCTCCAATCTTAATAACTCTTGAAAGTAAAACAGAAAAATTCTGCTGCCAGCAACAAAATTTGGAAAATAAGACAAAAGAAAAGATCACTGAAGCAAAATTATATAATTAGATTAGATTACTGACAGTGTGGAAACAGACCCTTCGGCCCAACAAGTCCACACCGACCCACCGAAGCATAACCCACCCAGACCCATTCTCCTACATTTACCCCTTCACTTAACACTACGGGCAATTTAGCATGGCCAATTCACCTAATCTGCACATTTTTGGATTGTGGGAGGAAACCGGAGCACCCAGAGGAAACCCACGCAGAGAACGTGCAAACTCCACACAGTCAGTCGCCTGAGGCGGGAATTGAACCCGGGTCTCTGGCGCTGTGAGGCAGCAGTGCTAACCACTGTGTCACCGTGCCACCCACAAATTGGAAAAGAAAGGAATTGAGAGGCATGGTCAGTTGTTTGTTGGATCTAGTTAACCTATCACAAGAGATATTTGTGGTTTGTGGAGTTTAGTGCATCTCATGATTTTGCCAGGGTTGGAGGATTTGAGCTACAGTGAGAGGCTGAATAGGCTGGGGCTATTTTCCCTAGAGTGTCAGAGCTGAGGGGTAACCATATAGAGGTTTTCAAAATCAGGAGGGGCACGGATCCTGTAAATAGACCAGATTTTTTTCCCTGAATTGGGGGACTCCAGAACCAAATGGCAAAGTTTAAGGTGAGAGGGGAAAGATTTAAAATGGACCCAAGGGGCAACATTTTCATGCAAAGGGTGGTGCGTGTATGGAATGAGCTGCCAGAGGAAGTGGTGGAGGCTGGTACAATTACAGTATTTAAAAGACTGCTGGACGGGTGTATGAATAAGAAGGGTTTAAAGGGATATGAGCCAAGTATTGGCATATGGGACTCGATTAATTTAGGATATTTGGTCAGGGTGGACAAGTTAGACTGAAGGGTCTGTTTCCATGTTGAATAACTATGACTATGATTTAATAATTATGCCAGGAAACATTTGCAAGACAGCTTACATCTGTAGAAAGAGAAAAAACTGTGAACAGGAATGAATTTTAAATCGCATAACCAGCCAGGGTTGAGTGAAATGTATATCATTCTTAAAAATGTCAAATTTGATTCCAACCTGCTTTCTCCCAATACCAGTTTCAGGTTTAACAAAGGTAGGAGTGGGGGAGCGCAACCACACCCCCGAGGTAGCTTGGTCACTTTAATGTTATAATGAGCCTAAAATTCACATTTAATCAGTTTTCCTCATATAACCTGGCAGCTTAATGGAGATCAGAACAGTCTTTGGAGAAAGGCAAGTGCCTAATATATCAGTGTTTGCCAGTCAGGATTATGGATCTAGCCCCTTACATTCATTCTTTTGATTAGAAACACCCACTACCAGACACTACTTCCTCCATGAATGGGCCACCCTAATATAAGATCAGAATAAATGCAGCCCAGTGCAGTTCAGAAGGCAATGAAAGAGGATAACTCTTCTTGATTTGTACATTGATGCAGGGCTGTTAAGCTGCTTATTAATATAAGTAAGACATTAATCTCCATAATCCTTGAAACAGGCAAATAGGCATTACTGCGGTATTTGTGAACTAACTAGATTTAGTGTATCAACCATTAAAAACAGGATATTTGGGAAATAGTTTATACATGGAACAATATTTTTCCAAAATTTGCAATGTTATGCTTGGATCAGGGATTGTATACAACTGGAGGGAATGGGAAGTGGTTTACAGACTGAAGTTCTATGATTGGGTCGGTAATGCATTTATCTTCTAATGAAACTGTGCTCAGCTATGTAATATCAATCGAGTGAACCAGCCACAAATAACAGAAAGCATGATTCTGTGCCATTTATTTCTTTATTTTTATTGTGCAAGTCTCATTTTTGTGTGACATAAGAAAATCAGACCATGAATAAATGGACTCACGTGACTTCTTGTTTGCAGTTATCAGTCATAATTAATGCTCCAGCAATTTAACATGTCAAACTTGAATAATTTAAGAAAATGACTTAAAATGGGAAGAGCTAACTCTTGACAGTTATCCTTCATTTAGCACTCTGAATGTGTTCCTGAAAGAATGGGCTAAGTGAAAATGTACTAAATAAAGGTTGTTCTCCCGTAAACAAAACCAAATAAAGGTGGATTACATTCCTGACCGTATTTTTTACATTAAAAACCCATAGGCTATTTCATCGAGTCATAGTCATACAGCACAGAAACAGACCCTTCTGTCTAAACAGTCCATGCCAAACATAATCCCAAACTAAACTAGTCCCACCTGCCTGTACTTGGCCCACATCGCTCAAAACATTTCTTATTCATGTACTTATCCAAATGTCTTTTAAACAAGGTTACTGTACCCTCATCCACCACTTCCTCTGGAAGTTCATTCTACACACGAACCACTCTCCCTGTAAACAAATTGCCCCTCATATCTTTTTAAAATCTTTTTCTTCTCCCCTTAAAAATATGCCTCCTGGTCTTGAAATCCCCTACCCTAGGGAAAGACAACTGCTATTCACCTCATCTATACCCCTCATGATTTTATAAACCTCTATGATGTCACCCCTTAACCTCTTACAATCCTACAAAAAAAGTCCCAGCCTATTCAACCTCTCCTTGTAACTCAAATCCTCAATTCCCAGCAGCACCCAGGTAAATCATTTCTGAACCCTCTCCAGCTTAATAATATCCTTCTTGTAACAGGGAGACCAGAACTGGACAGAGTGCTCCAGAAAAGGCCTCATTAACATCCTGTACAGTTTCAACGTAGTGTCGAAACTCTTATACTCAAAGTCTGAGCAATGAATGCTTAACACTTTCTGAACCACCTGATCTATATGTGAGATGCAAACTTCAAAGAATTATGTACCAAAACCTAGGTCTCTCTGTTCTGCAGCGCTACCCAAGGCACTACTTTTAATTATATAAGTCTTTTCTTTGTTTATTTTACCAAAATGCAATACCTTGAATTTATCCAAATTAAACACCATCTGCCACTCTTCAGCCCATTGACCTAATTGATCAAGATCTCTTTGTAATCTTAGATAACCTTCTTCACTGCCCACTCTACCACCGATCTTAGTATCATCTATAAACTTACTAACCATGCTTTCTGTAAATCTTAAATAAAATCATCCCCAAAATCTGGAACAACAACAGAAATTGCTAGAGAAACTCAGCAGGTCTGGCAGCACCTATGGAGAGAAACAGATGTTCCAAGTTCAGTGATCCTTCTTCAGAACTGGGCCCTGAGGCCTTCTTACTAACTCTGAGTAGTCTACCGACCTGTAACAACTCACAGTATTAACCCTTTTAACTTCCTTCCAGCTTGCCAAATTCCACCTCTGGTTTACCATCGCACCGGATTGTCTCACACAGACGCTGTGACATTTTCACTTGCTCCCTTCCCCCCTCGGCAAGCAAGAGAGAAGCAGTGTAAGTGCTGGAGATGGCTAAAATGAGTGGTGGCAGGTGAAATGTGGTAGTGCGTAGGACAGTGAACAGGAGGGAAGCAGCAAAAGGAAGAGAAAGGATGCATTTTTCTGTAAAATGCTGAAATTTAGAATCCCTACAGTGCGGAGGCAGGCCATTCAGACCATCGAGACCACACTGACCTCTCAAAGAGCCGCGCACCCAGACTCACCCCATCTCTGTATTTACCATGGCTAATCCACCTAACCTGTACATCCCCAAGCACAATGGGCAATTTAGCATGACCAAACCAGGTAACCTTCACACCTTTGGACTGTGGGAGAAAACCAGAGTATTTGGAGAAAACCCATGTAAGCATGGGGAGAATGTGCAAACTCCACATAGATAGTCGCTCAAGGCTGGAATCAAACCTGGATCTGTGGCACTGTGAGGCAGTAGTGCTAACCATTGAGCTGCCCCTAGTTATCAAAAGAAAACGATTTTGTTATGTTGCAGCGCAATATCCAAGCTGATTAGGTTTGCAAACAATTTAGATTTGAAAAGAATTGGTCCAGTAAAATATTTCACATTTATTCTGTTATGATATGATTACCAAGAGTTCAACAACTTGCAAATTTACAATCAGAGTACTTCTTGTACAAATTAGTGAGTCATCAAATGTTTTAATTTACAGAATTAGGGCAGAAAAGCATTTGGTTGAATGATTGCAAAAGTCACATTTGCAAGCTTTACTTGTGAAAATTTAAATATGACAACTGAAGAGACTTACCTTTATAAAATACAGATGTTTTAGAAATATCAGAAATTATTTTTACAGTGCCCATGATAATTTGGTTTTAAGCATATGGGAGGCAACGTTATAATTTTAAAGTTAAAAATCACACAACACCAGGTTATAGTCCAACAGGTTTAACTAGAAGCACACTAGCTTTCGGAGCGACGCTCCTTCATCAGGTGGTAGTTGAGCCCTCCACTACCACCTGATGAAGGAGCATCGCTCCGAAAGCTAGCGTGCTTCCAAGTAAAGCTGTTGGACTATAACCTGGTGTTGTGTGATTTTTAACTTTGTACACCCCAGTCCAACACCGGCATCTCCAAATCATTATAATTTTAAGGTGGAGCTAAAATAGTTAAAGAAAGAACATCAGCAGATGTAAATCTGCTTTTGCACCTGCAAGAGTTTCATATGTGCTCCACAAATGGTGAAATCATTTTAAAAATGGAAACCCAGCTGCTATATAGGAAAACATCAATGTTAATTTGCACATGGTAAGATCTCACAGACAGCGATGAGATATATCACTGTATATTCAATTCGAAGGGAGATGGTAACATAGTGGTCATATTTCTCAGTCAGTCCTTCAGAGGCTCAAACTAATGATCTGAGGTCATAGATTCAAATCCTACTATGGCAACTGGAAGGGTGACCTTAAACCTATATTCAGTTGTTGTTAAAATCCTGTCAGCTTCACCAGCATCCTTTAGGAAAGGAGGTCTGCTCCCCTCATAATGTCAGGCTTATAACTGCTGACAGGCAGCCATGTGCCTGATATTGAAATAATTGATTCTGTACAATATGGAAAGAGGCCACTCAGCCCATTAGTTCGGAACTGGCCCTCTAAAGAGCATCCCACCCAGCCCCCACCCTATCCTCATAACCACATATCCACCATAGCTAAGCTACCTAATTTACACATCTCTGGACACTATGGGGCAATTTAACATGGCCAATCCGCCTATCCTGCTCATTTTTGGATTCTGTGAGGAAACCAGATTACCAAGAGGAAACCTACGCACACACACGGGGAAAATGTGCAAACTCCACCTGGATAGTTGCTTGAAGCTGGAATTCAACCCAGGTCCCTTGCACTGTGAGGCAGCAGTGCTAACCACTGAGCCATCATGCAGCCCAAGGGCTCTAGCAAACCCAGCAGTTAAAGGGAAATGAGGGATGGACAAAAAATGCTGATATTTCCAGTAATGGCCACAACCTACAGATGAATGAAGGAAAAATAATAGTTAGTTTCAGCAATATTTATTGAATGATAAAATTTGTCCAGAAGTCACGCCCTGCTCATCTTTAAAAAAAAACTTTGGGGTAATTTCCCTCCCTTAGAGAGGTTGAACAACATCACTTGCAGCAGTTCAACACTCCCTCAATGCTTCCCTGAAGTCTCAAACTACATTAGGTGCTTAAGTCTTTTAGGTGAGGCTTATAATTCATAACCAACCTACTTACAGGTGAGGGATTTCCCAGTACATCAAAGTTAATTCCCTATGTCGTTCATCATGTCTATAAGAGAACAGAGATAGATTAATCCATTGAACAGATAGATGTCAACTGAAATTTAATGGGAGGTGATACTTTTTAGTAGGAAGTGTGAGGAAATGAAATATATGCTATGTGGTTGAAATAACTGTACAGAGCCCAGTATCCTCTCATCAATTCATCTTTATTTTCATGGGCTCTGACAATTAGTACAAAGCCAGTCTCTAGACTGTGGAGACGTTCTGAATCTCATGTATATATATTTTTTTTTTCTTAATTTTTTTTTCCTTTCTTTTTTTTAAAATTAACCCCCACACTACCACCTAAGTGCGGTAGTGCTTATTTTATCCCCAGCACCATGGTGTGTGTGTATACGTGTGAGACACAGTGAAAGACACAAAGTGCACCAGGAAGATAGGAAAACACCTGAGTGTCCAGTGACAAGCAGTGCCCTTCACATCAAAGGGCAGTGCTGTGTGATCAAAACAGTGAAGGGGAGGGTAGGGACTAAATCAAAATAGAGTTGGAATCTCATGTATATATCTGTCAGCCAGGGCTCCCTGATTGGCCCAGGTTAACAACCTCAGTCAAGTATCTTATAGTCAATGAGATCCACCTGGCCCTGGTTCCAATCACTACAGTATTAAAAATTTAAAAGGAACATAAAGATTTAAGAATTCCGGTACAAAAACCTTTGAAAGTGGAAGAACAGCTTGAAAGATCACAGGGACTCCCTCGTTCACTCTTCTGACACTTGCAACACCTCTGCAACTTCCCATCCAATTGTATAAAGTGTGAAACTTATTCCTTTGCCTCTCATTGTCCAAACCCACAATACATAATTCAGTTGAAACAGCAATTTACCTGCACTTCTTTCAATTTAGTCTATTGTATCCACTGCTCGCAATGCAATGTCCTCTACATTGGTGAGACCAAATCTGGTCTGGGTGAATGGTTGGTGAAACATGCCCATTCTGTCTGCAAGAATAACTCTAAGCTTCAGGTCACTCACCGTTTAGAAGCATCATCTTGCTCTCATGGTAATATTGCTGACCTAGGCCTGCTGTAATGTCCAATGTAGTCCAATGCAAGCTGGAGGAACATTTTCTGCTTAGGATCTTTACAGTTTAAGATTTAACATTGAGCTCAACAGCTACAGACCAAGAACTCTATGATCTGTTGGATGGAGTCCTTACTCTCCTGGTGAAGGATAGCTCTGCTGGAGTTTTCAGGATAGTGTCTTTGGCCCAACCACCTTTAGCTGCTTCATCAATGACCTTTCCTCAATCTTCAAGTCAGAATGGGGATGTTCGCTGATGTTCAGCATCATTCACAATGGCCCAAATACTGAAGCAGTGCATGCTGTATTCAGCAAGACCTGGACAACATCCAGGTCAGGCAGCATCTGAGGAGCAGGAAAATCAATGTTTCGGGCTGGAGCCCTTCATCAGGGAAACATTTCCTGCTCCTCCGATGCTGCCTGATCTGCTGTGCTTTTCCAGCGCCAAACTCTTGACTCTGATCTCCAGCATCATTGTCTCCTAGTTGATTTCAAACTGACTGCGAAGCCTTTTCCAAGGATGCCTATCTTGAAGAAGTTCTCCTGTCTCTACAAAGATCTTAGTGAGTCCCTCCCTCACAGTGGTCCCCATTCCTGATGAAGGGCTCCGGCCCAAAACGTCGATTTTCCTGCCGCTCGAATGCTGCCTGACCTGCTGTGCTTTTCCAGCAACACACTCTCAACTCTGATCTCTAGCATCTGCATTCCTCGCTGTTTCCTGACAACATCTGGCTTCAGTTGATAATATTCAACCACACAAAATTCAGGCAATTACCGTTTCCAACAAGAGAGAGTCAAAGCCCTTTGATATTCAATGGTATTACCATCACAGAGTACTATTTATTTTGTATTGTCTCTCCATAGTTTCCCAAAATGTTTCACTTCACAATCTCTACATTGAGTTTCATCTACTGCTAGAATATGCATTCTACCAAACTGCCTGTGTCCTTAAGACTCTCAACTCTTTCCTTATTTCAGTTCACCATTTTCATCTCTCTGTTTTCTTCTTTTATCTTGTTATCCCTTACCTTAACCCTTTATTATTCTTCTGACTGTTACATCTGCTTTCTGTTACTTCATCAACCTCAACATTCTGTGTCCTTTACCTTGAGTGATCTTCAACAACTGTTTTCCTCCATCAATCAACTGCACTGCTGTTAAACATTTGGTTAGTGTGCTCTCTAAGGCTGCATGGGCCCTTGAATAGTTAACCAGTGTACATGCAGCAAGGCTAAAAAGATAAATCAATTCTGTACAAAACGTTAATGGCTCAGCATCGCTCCCTCAGATCAAGAGGCTCCTGTGACTGCAATGTTTGCAGATGTCTTCAGTCAGTCCTGGTCAGTGTACAAAATATGTTTCTTTGTATAACAGCATAGCATGAAGTGTGATGTCCTTAATGAGAACATTATGAACACCATCAGTTATTTGTATTTACAGGGTGTTATTCATTTCTCCTTGAGGAGATTTGGAAGAATTCCAAAAATGATGGACTATCATCAAACTAACCTCAGGCTATTACAAAGTTAAAAATCACACAACACCAGCTTAGAGTTTAACAGGTTCTTTTGGAAGCATTAGCTTTCTGAGCACCACTCCTTCGTTCCGAAAGCTAGTTCTTCCAAATAAACCTGTTGGACTATAACCTGGTGTTGTGTGATTTTTAACTTTGCACATCCCAGTCCAACACCAGCACCTCCAACTCAGGATAGTAGGTTGCATTAGCACAGTGGCAATCTCCACCATGGGTTGGGCAGGTAAGCAGGTCCCAAATCCACCCCTTGCTGAACAGGGATTGATGCCTATGTTACTGGCACAAATCTGATTCATATTGGAGCCACTTGCCCCCATATACTTGTACAGGCATGTTGTAGCTTGGAGCTATGGATATTGACATTAAAAGCTCCACTTCCTTTGCATTGCATTGCTAACCAGGAATCTCTCCTACTTTTATGACCTGCCACTGGCAATTATTGGAAGGATTTGCTGATTGATACTCAACCCACTTGACTCCATAATGAGTGCACTTTCCTTAGCCATTAGGTCCTGGATGGACTCAATTGGCTCAGGGAGGCAGGGATAATCACTATTATCCAACACAACCTCCGCAGAAAGTGAATAAAGATTGGGAAAGACCAATTTTACTTAGAGAGATAACAAATAAAAATGACACAAAAAAAGGAAGACGTGCTTATTTTAATATATTTTTATCTTTAAAATTCCAACAAGAACCTTCAGGACAATTAAGACTCCACACTTGAAAACTTAAACGTTTAGGGTTACTGAGCTTGTTTGGTAGAAATTATGACTTCTCATGCTATTTAAAAATTACATACTCTTGAATGCATCTCTTAAGTTTTGCTTCCAATTTTAGCAGGGAACAAGTGACTTAATGCACAAAGTCCATGCCAAAGAATTGATTTTATTGTTAAATCTGTTGACAAGGTCCTCAATTTCATAGAAGTGTTGTGTGCCTTCACAAGGAATTTTATATTTTTTGTGTCCAAGTGCATGTGAGGACATCATAAGGTGCTGTCCAATTTACTGTATTATAACAGTGAACACTTCATTATGATCACAGTCAAAAAGAGCAAGTCCATATTGCAAACCTGTTCAATCATCAGGAACATTTATAGAACTCAGTCGATTGTGGTGTAGAAATGGAACGAGCAAAGGGTAGGTGATGCAATTGGCATGTTTCACTTGAAGTGCTTTATAGGTATTTGCAAAAACAAACTGGGAAGAATGTAAAGAAGAACTGCTTTGAAAACAGTTAAAAAAAACCCCCGATTGTGATGGGATATCAAAACCCAAACATCCAAGGTAAAAACCATTGGCTAAATTCTTTCAAACTGACAAAGCTCTGTTTAAATTATGCCAGCAGCATCGTGTGACAGAAAGAAAAGAAATACTAGCCTTTGTGAAGTAATCACTGAAGCATTACAGCATTACGTGACTGACAATAGCTATAGATACAGGGTCATTTGCTGATCAGCGCACAGGAATGTATGTCAGATTTAGAGGTTGGGGAACAGAATGTCTGCTTGATTTTATGAATGTTTCTCATTGATGAAATTCACAAAATTAAATTCATAAGCAATATAGAATTTATTATCTGTTAACGAACAAACAAATCTGTTTGATCTGCCAATGGGTGAGTGTAAAGAACTTTTTGAATTTCTTCTGGTCTATGTATTCATTTATTTTTTTACCTATTGAAGAACAAACAAAATTATTTAGAGATGTAATTCAGAGAAGTCACTGATAATTTATATCAGCAAAGAAAATTTATAAATGGGTTTGAGATTCCTGAGCACCACAGATTATCAAAAACCAAACTTCATGGACACCCTTAAAACTAAAAACTTAATTAATGACATTCATTTCTTTTTGCTTTGGAACATTTCCTACAATTAAATTTTCAATCAAAATGAAGCCTTAATCTTTCAAGCAAAATTATGTAAATTATTAGATGTGCTGTGATTGTAACAAGTCGAATAACACCATCACAACAGTATACTCAGCTGTTGGGTTGCATGGTGGCTCAGTGGTGAATACTGCTGCCTCACAACACTGGGGACTGGGCTCAATTATAGCCTCAGATGACTGTCTCTGTGAAGTTTGCACATTCTCTCTGTGTCTGTGTGAGTTTCCTTCCACAGGCAAAGATGTGCAGGTTAGATGGATTGGCCATGCTAAATTGCCTGTAGTGTGCAGGGTAGGCGAATTAGCTGTGGTAAATGCAAGGTTACAGGAATAGGGTATGAGGGTGAATATGCTTGAAATACTCTTTGAAGGGTTGATGTGGACCCAATGGGTCAAATGGCCTGTTTCCAGGGATTCTAGAATCTGCACTTGGGTTGGTCAGCAGAAAGTAACCATGAAATTATAGTATTGTACAGAATTAAGTCTTTTCTTAAAAGGGTATTTTGCAGCTAAGATTTTTCAATGTTAAAAATTCTGTTACTGGGTACAGACATGCTTTGTCAGCTAATGCCACTTTTTCTCATATGTAAGACTACGTATATTTTGAGGTCACACTCACTAGGGACTGGATCGACATTCACTGGTTCATTTCACTTAGAGCCTGCAGCTCGAGAAGATTTTAACCCAACCAGCTAGATTTCATTCCAATCCAACTTCAGAAGTGAAGACTAGTAACATCTTTATTAATTGTTGTCCCAGGAGTTTTGAAAATGGCTTAAATTGACAGTGGCATTGGGAATATTTAAATACCATTTACACTCAATACAATTCTAGAAATATTCAATCAGAAAGCACGTTTAGATTAGATTAGATTAGATTACTTACAGTGTGGAAACAGGCCCTTTGGCCCAACAAGTCCACACTGACCCGCCAAAGCGCAACCCACCCAGACCCATGCCCCTACATTTACCCCTTCACCTAACACTATGGGCAATTTAACTTGGCCAATTCACCTAACCTACACATTTTTGGACTGTGGGATGCAAAACTTGTTTTGGTATTTTGTGTAGATGAGGGCTGTATGTAATAGTACTGAATGTGCTTTCTTGATAGGAAGACCACAAAGACATTGCGTATGCTGGTTTGAAAGCATTTTACATGAGTAAATTACCCTATCTGGCATATAATACCTAGTGTATGATGTTTTGGGCTAAGGACATCAGGTTTGTGAGTTGGTTGGTTGGAACTTTCCAAAAGCAATGTCTGTTGTTAACCCTTTGTGTGCTATAAATGGCATGTCCTGGTTAGGCTGGAATCACATGACTGATATCATTGTTGAAAAAGCAGTTTATGTAAGAGTCAGGCTCCATCTGAACTTGATACAGCCAATTAAACCTTGACAATTCTGAACTGTGATTGCCTGAATAAAATATTTCCAGCTGGTTTTTAGTCAAAGCATAGAGCTAGTGTTCCCAAAAATGGAATTCTACATAAATATACAGTGGCATCTGGAAGACACAGAAATAAAGGAGGCAAAGTATTATTTCTAAGAAAAAAGGGAGATTATAGTATCCAAGGAAAATGAACAGAAGTTAAAATATATAAACTGTGAAGGAAGAGAATGAGCAAAAAAGAAGTTAGGTCTTTAACTAGAAAATCCAAAGAAGAGTGATAATGGACTTGAAATGTTAACTCTGTTTCTCGCTCCATGGATGCTGCCAAACCTTCTCAAATGGTCTTTTTTTGATTACATTCCATTTAGGAATATGGGGACTGCGGAATTAGAAAGTGCAAGATCCACCTATTTTTCCTTCTACTGTCCTAGTTTCTCATGACGCAATGGTAATGGAGTCATTGACAAACAATGGTAACCAATCTCTAAAAATGAGTTCGCCACAGGCCCAGTCACTACACTCTGAACCTTTGGTGTTAAATCTTTGGGAACTTCAGGTCCAAAGTCACCACAATCTCCCATTGATACTCACCATATCATGTTTCAAAGAACTCACATTCTGCATCCCAAAATAAGCATTTTGAATTTCATTTGAATAAATTAGTACTATATCTTTCCATTAGCTCCCAGGAAGCCTGCTCCATAGATTTTATACTTGTGCATTGTGTAAGCATTTCCACAGAATAGTCCTGAATCTATTCCTCTTCAGGCACATTTCCCAGTTCTATATCTTGGAACAAAGTAAAACAATCTGTCATGGTCCACACTATCTCATCTCTTTGCAGTCCTCAAAGCTGGAACTTTATCATCAGAACTAACTTGCTACAAGTTCTCCACACTCATTTTGGATGTTTTCCTGCTTAATTTAGTTTCATAAAAAATGTAGTAATAAAACCACGTCTCACTTTTCCTAATGCTTACTATTGTTTACATGTTTTCCAATGCCAGTAAGTGAGCTATAAATGGATGGCTTAGACACATTGGAATCCACTACTTACAGTTTCATGCAAAAGAAAAGAATAAAGGAATTGTGTCATTTAATGAATCATTTGCTGGGCACTTAGAGTTATAGAGTCATAGAGATCTACCACACAGCGTCAATTGCCGGACTTGCAATGATCATTTCGGGTTTGGACGGAGGTGAGGGGGGGGTGTGGTGTGGCCCATCCCAGATCCAACCCTTTGACTTGTCTCTGCCCTCTTGACCTGATCGACCTGTCCATCTTCTTTCTCACCTATCTGCTCCACACTTCCCACCAACCCATCACAATCACCTCCTACTTTTGCCCACTTGTTGCCATCCCAACTACTTTTCCCCTAGCCCCACCCCCTCATTTATTTCTCAGCATCCTTCCCCCTCCCCAGTCCTGTTGAAGGGTTAAATCCAAAACATTGACTGTCTTCTTCCTCAGATGCTGCCTGACCTGCTGTGTCTTTTCCAGTGCCACACTTTATCAACTCTGACTTCTCTAGCATCTGCAGACCTCGCTATCTCCTATCTATAGCACAAAAAAAATTCTTTAGCCCATTGTCAGTGCCAGTCAAAAACAATAACCTAATTATTCTAATGCCATTTTCCAGCAGTTGGCCCATAGCCTTGGGATGGCAAGTGTGCATCTAATTAAATAGTATGATGATTCTGCCTTTACTACTCTTACAGACTGTGAGTTCCAGATTCCTACGACCCTGTAAGTGAAAAAGATTTTTCTCACATCTCCTCTAAACCTTCTCCTTCTTAACTTAAATCTGTGCTCACTGGTCAGTGATCTCTCCATTAAAGGATCCTGTCTACCCTATCCATAGCCCTCATATATATCTTATGTTCCCTCTCAACCCAGTCTGTCCAATCTCTCTCCATAACTGAAACTTTCCAGCACAGGCAACATCCTGGTAAATCTCCTCTGTACTGTCTCCAGTGCAATCTTATCCTTCCTGTTTTGTGGATTCCAGAAATAGAGTACAATGTGTCATGGAAGGTATTGAAGTGATCCTGATTGCAACTTATTGGCACAAATAAAAATGCCCCAAAACAAACACTTTGGTACTTTGTGTCCAAAGTGTCGAGTCACAAGGGGCTCCTTTCTGTGTGGGCAATTGATTCATTCCAGTTGAATTCAGATAGCTGCAGCTGATGCAGCAAAATCATAGTGGGCGGCACATGGCACAGTGGTTACTGCTGCTTCACAGCACCAGAGACCTGCGTTCAATTCCTACCTCAGGCGACTGTCTGTGTGGAGTTTGCACATTCTCCCCGTGTCTGTGTTAGGTTTCCTCCGGATGCTCCAGTTTCCTCCCACAGCCCAAAAAATGTGCAGGTTAGGTGAATTGGCCATGCTAAGGGGTAAATGTAAGGGAATGGGTCTGGGTGGGTTGCTCTTTGGCGGGTCGGTGTGGACTTGTTGGGCCGAAGGGCCTGTTTCCACACTGTAAGTAATCTAATCTCTTCTTCAAATAATCTTCATATGGACAGCATACTTCCTGTCCTCTTCCATCCTTTGAAATCCCTACTTGGAAGTCTAATCCATCCTTACTATCTCTCATTCTGTGGTGAGAGAGAAAGACTTAATAAAATAGAAGGAGAAGATAGAGTTGTGAAGAGGAAAAAAAAAAGCAAAGGACAATATTCAAATTTTGCCTTTGACACTAAGCTTTAAATGCAACATGGCTTCATGGAATGAACATGTCTTCTGTCTACTGGCAATAAAGGTTCCATGTGAAATGTGTTTGTGAAGCTTCAGTCCTGGTCAATGTCAATGTGGATCCACAACACAAAACTGTCCCTAATTTCGTATTACAATTGCACTAAGACAGACCAAAGGATGACTGGTGTAGCAAATGTGATGACATCACATTTGTGAGTACTCACTAAAAACAGGACAAAATAGGAGGAACTCTACTTCTGCACACATTTCTGTAGGCATGGGAGTTGCAGGGGGAAATATTCTATTTCACCTCACTCACCATCCTCATTCAGATAAGCATGTTTTTAAAGAAAAATCAGATATTGTTTTAGCAGTTAGACCACCAACAAAGCACAAATAATTATGTTGACATTTGAACATGGGGTAAGCTGGCAATTGAGAACAGTTGCTAAACCAGCTCTCCATCACTTGTGTTCTTGGTTAATAATGTATGTTTGAAGAATCCAAATGAGAAATTGAGAGAATTATTTCAGTGTAATCTTGTGGCTGATCTACACTATCCCACTCTAACTGATCTGATGAATAATATATGTAGTAGAGTCATAGAGTCAAAGAGATGTACAGCATGTAAATAGACCCTTCGGTCCAAATCGTCCATGCCGACCAGATATCCCAACCCAATCTAGTCCCACCTGCCAGCACCTGGCCCATATCCCTCCAAATACTTCCTATTCTAATAACAATCCAAATGCCTTTTAAATGTTGCAATTGTACCAGCCTCCACCACATCCTCTGACAGCTCATTCCATACACGCACCACCCTCTGTGTGAAAAGACCCCCTAAGACCCTTTTATATCTTTCCCCTCTCACCCTAATCCTCTGCCCTCTAGTTCTGGATTCCCCCACCCCAGGGAAAAGACTTTGTCCATTTATCCTATCCATGTCCCTCATAATTTTGTAAACCTCTATAAGAAACTGCCACAGCCTGCTCAAATCCTCCAACCCTGGTAACATTCTTGTAAATGTTTTCTGAATCCTTTCAAGTTTCACAACATCTTTCCGATAAGAAGGAGACCAGAATTGCACACAATATTCCAAAAGTGGCCTAACCAATGTCCTGTACAGCCGCAACATGACCTCCCAACTCCTGTACTCAATACTCTGACCAATAAAAGAAAGCATCACAAAAGCCTTCTTCACTATCCTATCTACCTGCGACTCCACTTTCAAGGAACTATGAACCTGCACTCCAAGGTCTCTTTGTTCAGCAACACTCCCTAGGACCTTACCATTAAGTGTATAAGTCCTGCTAAGATTTGCTTTCCCAAAGTGCAGCACCTCGCATTTACCTAAATTAAACTCTACCTACCACACCTCAGCCCATTGGCAAATCTGATCAAGATCCACTTGTAATCTGAGGTAGCCCTCTTCGCTGTCCATTACACCTCCAATTTTGGTGTCATCTGCAAACTTACTAACTGTACCTCTTATGCTCGCGTCCAAATCACTTATGTAAATGACAAAAAATAGAGGACCCAGCACTGATCCTTGTGGCACTCCACTGGTCACAGGCCTCCAGTCTGAAAAACAACCCTCCAACACCACCCTCAGTCTTCTACCTTTGAGCCAGTTCTGTATCCAAATGGCTAGTTCTCCCTTTATTCTGTGAGATCTAACTTTGCTAACCAGTCTCCCATGGGGAACCTTGTTGATTGCCTTACTGAAGTCCATATAGATCACATCTACTGCTCTGCCCTCATCAATCCTCTTTGTTACTTCTTCAAAAAACTCAATCAAGTTTATGAGACATGATTTCCCATGTATAAAAGCATGTTAACTATCCCTACTCAGTCCTTGCCTTTCCAAATACATGTACATCCTGTCCCTCAGGATTCCCTCCAACAACTTGCTCATCACCGACGCCAGGCTCACTGGTCTATAGTTCCCTGGCTTGTCCTTTCCACCCTTCTTAAACAGTGGCACCACTTTAGCCAACCTCCAGTCTTCTGGCAACTCACCTCTGACTATTGATGATACATATATCTCAGCAAAAGGCCCAGCAATTACTTCTCTAGCCTACCACAGAGCTCGAGAGTACACCCGATCAGGTCCTGGGGATTTATCCACCTCTATGCATTTCAAGACATCCAGCACTTCCTCCTCTGTAATATGGACATTTTGCAAGATGTCACCATCTATTTCCCTACAGTCTATATAGAACATAGAACATAGAAAAATAAAGCGCAGTACAGGTCCTTTGGTCCTCGATGTTGCGCCAATCCAAGCCCACCTAACCTACACTAGCCCACTATTCTCCATGTGCCTATCCAATGCCCGTTTAAATGCCCATAAAGAGGGAGAGTCCACCACTGCTACTGGCAGGGCATTCCATGAACTCACGACTCGCTGAGTAAAGAATCTACCCCTAACATCTATCCTATACCTACCACCCCTTAATTTAAAGCTATGCCCCCTCGTAATAGCTGACTCTATATCTTCCATATCCTTTTCCACAGTAAATACTGATGCAAAATATTCATTTAGTATCTCCCCCATTTTCTGCAGCTCCACACAAAGACCGCCTTGCTGATCTTTGAGAGGAGAAAGTGAGGTTTGCAGACGCTGGAGATCAAAGCTGAAACTTTATTGCTGGAACAGCACAGCAGGTCAGGCAGCATCTAGGGAACAGAAGATTCGACGTTTCGGGCACATGCCCTTCTTCAGGAATGAGCAGAGAGTGTTCAGCAGGAGAAGATAAAAGGTAGGGAGGAGGGACTTGGAGGAGGGGCGTTGGAAATGTGATAGGTGGAAAGAGGTCAAGGTGAAGGTGATAGGTCGGAGTAGGGTGGAGGCGGAGAGGTCAAGAAGAAGACTGCAGGTCAGGAAGGCGGTGCCGGGCTGGAGGGATTTGGCTGAGACTTTGAGAGGCCCTATTCTCTCACTAGTTATCCTTTTGTCCTTAATGTATTTGTAAAAACCCTTTGGATTCTCCATAACTCTATTTGCCAACACTATTTCATGTCCCCTTTTTGCCCTCCTGATTTCCCTCTTAAGTATACTCCTATTGCCTCTATACTTTTCTAAGGATTCACTCGATCTATCCTGTCTATACCTTACATATGCTTCCTTCTTTTTTCTTAACCAAACCCTCAATTTCTTTAGTCATCCAGCATTCCCTATGTCTACCAGCCTTTCCTTTCACCCTGACAGGAATATACTTTCTCTGGATTCTTGTTATCTCATTTCTGAAGGCTTCCCATTTTCCAGCCATCCCTTTACCTGTAAACATCTGCCCCCAATCAGCTTTTGAAAGTTCTTGCCTAATACCATCAAAATTGGCCTTTCTCCAATTTAGAACTTCAACTTTTAGATCTGGTCTATCCTCTTCAATCACTATTTTAAAACGAATAGAATTATGGTCACTGGCCCCAAAGTGCTCCCCCACTGACACCTCAGTCACCTGCCCTGCCTTATTTCCCAAGAATAGGTCAAGTTTTGCACCTTCTCTAGTAGGTACATCCACAGAAAATGAATCAGAAAATTGTCTTGTACACACTTAACAAATTCCTCTCCATCTAAACCCTTAACGCTATGGCTGTCCCAGTCTGTGTTCACACCATAACCACCCTATTATTCTTACAGATAGCTGAGATCTCCTCACAAGTTTGTTTCTCAATTTCCCTCTGACTATTAGGGGGTCTGTAATACAATCCCAATAAGGTGATCATCCCTTTCTTATTTCTCAGTTCCACCCAAATAACTTCCCTGGATGTATTTCCAGGAATATCCTCCCTCAGCACAGCTGTAATGCTATCCCTTATCAAAAACGCGACAACCCCTCCTCTCTTGCCTCCCTTTCTATCCTTCCTGTCGCATTTGTATCCTGGAACATTAAGCTGCCAGTCCTGCCCATCCCTGAGCCATGTTTCTGTAATTGCTATGATATCCCAGTCCCATGTTCCTAACCATGCCCTGAGTTCATCTGTTAGGCCCCTTGCCTTGAAATAAATGCAGTTTAATTTATTAGTCCTACTTTGTCCCTGCTTGCCCTGACTGTTTGACTTGCTTCTGTTCTCAGCTGTACTTGTATCAGATCGATCTCTTTCCTCACTATCTCCCTGGGTCCCCCCCACCTAACTGGTTTAAATCCTCCCTCGCAGTTCTAGCAAATCTCCCTGCCAGTATATTAGTCTGCTTCCAATTTAGGTGCAAACTGTCCTTCTTGTATAGGTCACTTCCACCCTAAAAGAGATTCCAATGGTACAAAAATGTGAATCCTTCTCCCATACATCAGCTCCTCAGCCATGCATTCATCTGCTCTATCCTCCTATTCCTGCCCTCACTAGCTCGTAGCACCGGAAATTCTTGCCTAACTCTTTATAATCTCCCTTCAGAATCTCAACCTTTTCCCTTTCTATGTTGTTGGTTCCAATGTGGACAATGACCTTCTGCTGGCCCCTCCCCCCCTTGAGAACATTCTGCACCCTCTCTGAGACATCCTTGATCCTGGCACCAGGGAAGCAACACACCATTCTGCTTTTTCGCTGCTGACCACAGAAATGTCTGTCTATACCTCGGACTGGAGAGTCCCCTAACACAATTGATTTCTTGGAACCCGACGTACCCCTCATTGCATTAGAGCCAGTCTCAATACCAGAAACTTGGCTGTTCGTGCTACGTTCCCCTGAGAACCCATCACCCCCTATATTTTCCAAAATAACATATTTGTTTGAAATGGGTATAGCCACAGAAGGCTCCTGCACTCGCTGCCTACCCATCTTACCTTTCCTGGAGTTAACCCATCTATGTGACTGTATCTGAGACTTTCCCTCCTTCCTATAACTGCCATCCATCACATACTGTTGCTGTTGCAAATTCCTCATCGCTTCTAACTGTCTCTCCAACCGATCCATTCGATCTGATAAGATTCGCAACCATTAGCATTTATTACAGATTTAATCCGCAGTAACCCTTAAACTCTCTTTAAACTCCCACATCTGACAAGAAGTACATATCACTGCAAAGGCCATTTTTGCTCCTTCACAATCTACAGACCCAGAAAATAACACCATCTTATTCCTCTACAAAACACTGCCCCACGTTAAATTAATAGTTATGGCTGATATTTTAAGTTTAATCAAGAGACAAATCTCAAAAAGATATAATCAAGAAAGATCCAACTCTACCCACTACTGCAGAATTTCTACTTAAAGACAATTCACTTATCTGATTCTGTGCTGTGAACTTCGCCCAAACAGTTCCTCCAAGATTAGTTGTGAATTTCACTGTTTGTTAATTTTCCCAGACGCACTCCGAAATCCAGCGATGCATGAAATACTTCATAATCAGTTTAATAAATATTCAATCATTCTTGCCAATTCTGTCTTTTTCGACAGTATAACGCACTTAAAATTGTGATTACTTTCAAGGACCTCATTGTTTTTCTAAGTGAAGCCATTCCACTGATGATCAACAAAAGCAAAGAAAGAAATGGAATGTGATGTTGAAAGTTTTATTTGTGGTTTACTGACAAGATCTGCAATGTGTCATCCATATGGTTGGCAAATGGACACACTAGTCAATGCCACATTCTTGCAAGTGACGGCAGCCATTACATTTACAAGCTTCCATTTACTGCAAGATATTTTTATAATCAAGTGTAAGCCTTGGCTTTGTGATAGCATTTGTGCCTCTGCGTCATTGTGTTGTGTGTTCGAATCTTCGCCAGAGAGTGTCGCAAAGCCTGACATTCCTGTCAAGTACTGAGGGTGCATTGTATTGACATATATGCCATCTCTGGATGAGCATTGAACTGAATTCCCATCTGTACTTTTAAATGTAAAAGATCCTTTGACATTATTTCATCAAGGAAACATGGATCTCCTGGTGACCCGGCCAACATTCATCCCTCACCCAACACAAATAAACAAATTATTTAGTTATTTCCTTTCATCTTTTGTGCACAACATAGCTATTCTATTCCTAACATTATACCAGAGTTGATGTTTCAAAGTGCTCCATTAACTGTGAAGTACTTTGAGATGATCTAAAATCATGAAAGGTGCTATGTTATTTATTTTCTTTCCTTTCCATCCATCTAAAATTGTCCTGTAACTGGATAAAATGTATAAGTTAGTGGCAATCAGTAACATACATATTGTTACATCTTAAATGTCAGTGATGGTGACTGGGCATCCACTTTCTAACCACTTTGATGCACTTTATTCATCTAGCTTGACTGTAAGACCAACAACGTCTTTCTAAAGCCATCCTAATTGCTCAGGAAGAGATTTTACAAAAGTGACATTTGTCAATGTAAGTGCAATCACAAGAGAGACAACGAGACACAATTTATTTTTCTTGCATTACACAGTTCCTGTGGTTTGACAGACACGGATACAATTGTGCACACACTGGGAGTATCCATGTTTACTCACTACTTAAAATGAACTGAGATTGCAACATGGAAAGCCCTGCTGTCTGTTTATTAACAGGACACATGCTTGTGCAGTTGCTGCCAGCAGTAGTGATCTTCATTTTTTATTCCTAAGAGTAGGCCATTTACTTTCCTTTAATTTACATTCAGATAATCTTCTAACTCACTCATTCCTTTTCAAGGAAATCCTTTTGCTTCCTCTTTGCTTCTGTGGCCAGAACAGCAAGTCTGTGAGGGGGTAGATTGCATGTCTGTGAGAGATCTTGGCAGGTCAGTGACAATAATGCAGTATCTATGCCATCCAAATTTAATTTTCACTTTATTTGTTGCTTTCTTAATGGAACAGAAATGGAAATGACTAAGATCCAGTCTACAGAAACCTTACTTTAGGATATCTGGCCGGCATGGACAGAAGGGTCTGTTTCCATGCTGTTCAACTCTATGACTCTATGATTGTATGAAGCTTATTGTATACAATATTGATCTCCTTACTTGATGAGGGATGTAGTTACATTGGAGAAAGTTCAGAATAAGTTCGCTCGATTGATTCCAGAGATGAGGGGTTTGTCTTATGAAGAGAGATTGCGAATGGGAAGAACGCGAGGAGATCTAATTGAGATGTTCAAAACGCTAGAATGGATTGACAAAGCTGGTGCAGAGTAAAAGTTTCCTCATGTGGCGCAATATAGAAAGAGAGGTCATAGTTCGAGGATAAGGGATAAAACAGAGATAAGGAGAAATTACTTCTCTCAAAGGGTCACGAATCTGTGGAGTTCATTACTTCAGTGTGCGATAGGTATTGGGCCATTGAGTAAATTTAAGGGGGAGATAGGCAGATTTATAATCAGTAATGAGAGCAGGCAGGAAAGTGAAGTTGAGGCCATCTATCGTATCAAATGGCAGAGCAGCTTCTAGTGGTTGAATTGCCTACTCCCATAGCTAATCAATGCACCGCAGCCTTGGCTCAGTGATAGAATGCTTGCCATTGAGCCAAAAGGTTGTTGCATTTGGTCCTCCTTTGGGGAGTTGAACATATAACCTAGGTTGGAAGAAAGTGAGGACTGCAGATGCCGGAGATTAGAGTCAAAACTGTGGTGCTGGAAAAGTACAGCCAGTCAGGCAGCATTCAAGGAGCAGGAGAGTTGACATATCAAGCATAAGCTCTTCATTAGGAATGAGATGTAATTGAGATGTACAAGATGCTAAAGTATCTAATGTTCCTGATGAAGAGCTTATGCTTGAGACGTCAGCTCTCCCGCTCCTTGGATGCTGCCTGACCAGCTGTACTTTTCCAGCACCACACTTTCTGACTCTTATAGCCTAGATTGGAAAACTAATGCTGTACTAATGGAGTGTGGTGCACAGTCACCTTGCAGATAAAAGCGACCCCATCTGCTGTGTCAAATGGGGCATATAAGGTTATGCAACACATTTCAAAGAAAATCTGGGACATATCCTGGGGTGTGTGCACCAATATTTATTCTTCAACCAAGGGTACAAAAGATTTATCTGACCTTTGCTCTCAGTGCCATGTGTGAGATCCTGCTGTACAAAATTTGGCTGACGTATTTCACATATTGCATGTGGTTCCAGTTCAATTTCATGTTATTGTTGCACAGTGCTTTGGGGTGACATAAGGTAGTGAAGATGGTACAGAAATGCATCTTCTTCTGTTATTTCAGAGAACCCTGGCTGACTTTCCTCCTTCCCTGTGGCCTAGGGGCACTGAGACCTTTTCTGTTCTCTGTTTTGACGGAAGGTCACCAGACTAGACACGCTAACTCTGATTTCCTCTCCATAGATGCTGCCAGATTTGCTGAGTTTCGCCAGCAATTTCGGTTTTTGTTTCTTTCAAATCTCTAATTCCCACAATTCTTTGTTTTATGTTAATGGCCTCCCTGTCTCTGCCCTGGCTAAGGTTAGATCAGCACGATAGGCCAGTGATTAAAATTAGAATCTTCCAGTAGTTCATGCTGTAGTATCACACTGGATAATATGGTTAGGCCACCAGGAATTCACCGTCTTTAATTTTCCATGTAACAGTTGTGTCTAAGTAGTTAAAAGAAGGATCATTACATCAGGCTGCACTGTTCAGATCTCTTTAAGGGATGGATCCTTTGATGTGTTCACTTTTTTTGATGTGTTCAGCTGTTTTTATTTTCCTGCTTTCTTTCAATCATGAATGGATCCTTCCAGCAAAACGGAACTTGTGTGCTTCATGATATTTCAGCCTTCCATGAAGCCCTCCTATAAAGAAATTGAAAAAAAAACGGATGGCAGCAAAAATATGAAAGGGCTGGAATCAATCAGGATAGCTGGTGCGTCTCGGGTTGGTTTCCCTTCAAATAATAACAATGTACTGAGGCCAAAGATAGGCCACGCAAAATAATGAGCTGTTGTTCATAGTGCAACTGAAGTTATAAATAGTATTCTTCATGTTTTGTAATATTCTGGTGCTAGGTTGAGACATAGGGGTGGCAACAGTAGATCAGTAGTCAGCACTGCTGCCTCACCGAGCCAGGGACCTGAATTCAGTCCCACCCTGAGGTGATTATCTGTGTGGACTTTGTACATTCTCCCTGTGTCTCCTATTTTCTCCCCAGTCCGAAGATGTGCAGGCGAGGTGGATTAGCCATTGGAAGTCGCAGGGTCACAGGGACAGGGTAGGGGATGGCTCTGGG
Source organism: Chiloscyllium plagiosum (assembly GCF_037043375.1). Classification (NCBI taxonomy): domain Eukaryota; kingdom Metazoa; phylum Chordata; class Chondrichthyes; order Orectolobiformes; family Hemiscylliidae; genus Chiloscyllium; species Chiloscyllium plagiosum. The sequence goes on along the minus strand of NW_028270170.1, from coordinate 33,680,726 downwards.
TGGGGTGCTCTTCTGAGGGTTCATGTGGACTTGATGGGTGGAAAGGACTGTTTCCACACTATCGGGATTCTATGATAGGGCTGAATTTTCCTAACCTGGATAATAATTAGCCAGGTTGGCGGGGGTTATGGGAGTATGGGGTGGGGGGGGCGGGGGTGGGGAATATGAAGATAATTTTGGGTTCCAATTTCACTCAATGCTGCAGTGCACCCACTCACACTTTGGCCTAAATTTACAGGATGAAGGTTGCTGGGTGTGTTCCAGTGACAGGAAGTGAATGCAACGAGACGTTGACAATGCCCTCATTGTGTGACCAAGAGGCAAGCAGCAGGGAGAATACTGAAAGCCCCCATCAATGTGAAGTGAGTAACTGGTTGGACAATAGTCCCACTCCAACTGGAGATATTCGCTCAGTCAGTGTCAAGGCTGTGACATGGGAAGTGTTATGACATAGAAGGAGGCCATTCGGCCCATTGAGCCTTTGTCAATTCTATCACCTAGTACCAACCTCCTGCCTTTGTCCCATACCACTGCCTCCGGGCACTCCGGTTTCCTCCCACAGTCCAAAGATGTGCAGGTCAGGTGAATTGGCCATGTTCAATTGTCCGTAGTGTTAGGTAAGGGTTAAATGTAGGGGTATGGGTGGTTTGCACTTCGGCGGGTCGGTGTGGACTTGTTGGGCCAAAGGGCCTGTTTCCACACTGTAAAGTAAAGTAAAGTAAAGTAATCTAAAAACACCAAACATTTATCCAATGCTCCCTTGAATGCCACACTTGAACTTGCCTCCAGCACACTTCCATATTCTTAACTACCTGCTGTAAAAGTTTTCCTCGCATCACATTGACTCCATTAGAAAGCACTTTTAATCTGTGCCCTTTAGTTTTTGATCCTTTTATGAGAGGGGATAGTCCCCAACTACTCTATCAAACCTTCTCATGATTTTGAAAATGTCTATCAAATCTCCTCTTGGCCTACTTCTGTCCTAGGAGAACAGTCTCAACTGCTTCAATCTATCCCTATCACTGAAGTTTCTTATCCCTAAAAACATTCTTGTAAAATTAAGACTCTCCAGTGCATTCAAATCTCTCCTATACTGTGGTACCCAGGACTGTACACAAGTCTCCAGCTGAGTCTAACAAGTACCTGAAAGGAAGAGCACAGCCTGACCATGATCTTCTGGTAACCATGGCAACTCCTTCAGGTCTCTCGCAGCTGTTAATGCCCACCCAGAAATCACCACTTCTTTCATCGCCAGGTGTGGTGACACAGCCAAGGCCCTGAGGGTTACTGGGGAATACACCTTGTGCTGTGAAAGTTGCCCGTAGTTACTCACTAAAGACCAAAACTGGCTTCATAAGATGCCAGCATTAGACCAACATACCCTGGGAAAAGTGGTCAGAAATCTAAACACACCAGCAAGGAGACCTGACACATTTTGCTTTTCAGAATTTAACTGGTTACGTTTTGTTTTGATTTGATATATTATTGTCACATGTACCTCAGTACAGTGAAAAGTTTTGTTTTGTTTGCCATACAAACAGATCACACAATACAAAGTACCTAAGGGTAATAGGATATAGAACATAGAACAATACAGCACAGTACACACCCTTTGGCCCTTGATGTTGTGCCAACCCTTTATCCTAACCTACATACCCTTCATTGTACTATCTTCCATGTGCCTATCCAAGTGTCGCTTAAATGCCCCTAATGTATCTGACTCTACTATCACTGCTGGCAGTGCATTCCACGCACCCACCACACTCTGTCTAAAGAACCGACCTCAGACATCTCCCCTAAACGTTCCTCCAATCACCTTAAAATTATGCCTCCTTATGATAGCCATTTCTGCCCTGAGGAAATTCACTCTATCTATGCCTGTAATCACCTTGTATTCCTCTATAAAGTTGCCTCTCACCCTTCTTTGCTCCAATGAGAATAGCCTTAGCTCCCTCAACCTTTCTTCATAAGACATGCCTTCCAGTCCAGGTAGCAACCTGGTAAATCTCCTCTGCACCCTCTCTAATAGCATAGGGCAAGGAATACAATGTTACGGCTGCAGAAAAGGTGCGCAAAGAACAAGATCAACTTTAGATTTAAAATTTGAGAGATCAGTTCGGGAATCTAATAACAGCGGGGAAGAAGCTGTTCTTGAATCTGTGGCTGCTTTCCTGAGATAGCGAGAAGTGTATATGGAGTCAATGGATAGAAGATTGCATTGTGTGATGGACTGGGCTATATTCACAACTCTGTTGTTTCTTACGGTCCTGGGCAGAGCAGTTGCCATACCAAACAGTGATGCATCTAGATGGAATGCTTTCTCAGGTGCATCTATAAAAATTGGTAAGCGTCTTTATGGGCATTTTACCCTACTGAAACCACTACTTCCTCTCCAACTCCAACATCAAGCATCATCTCTGCCTTCAAGAGTGTCAAAAAATTCAACTCGTGGAATTACACCAAATTTGTTACATCATACTGGTGAAAGAGCTATTGACTTAATGTTGTCCTCCCCTGCTCTTTCCCCATGGCCCTCCATGATCGAGGTGGGGGGTGCAAGGATGTGATGGTTAACAAATTTAACCCAATGGATGGTGAGTAGCAAATTCTAATCTCTGGAATTCATATGCATAAACAGAAATTATTGGAGAACATCAGCAGGTCTGACAGCATCTCTGGAGAGAAAACAGAGATAACTTTTCAGGTCCAGTGACCCTTCTTCAGAATTTTAATGAGAACTCGAAATGTTAACCTTGTATTCTCTCCCAGCAGATGCTGTCAGACCTGCTGAATTTCACTAGCAATTTCTGTTTTTGTTTCAGATTTCCAGCATCTACAGGTCTTTGCTTCTGTCTGGAATTCTTATGTCTGCTCTCACTGGTAGAGTTGGTTTGAAGAAGCCAAGTGAATGATGAGATTCTGTGCACATGAGTTGTTTTTGAACTTTTACAAACACCAGCCTTAGACAGCAGCATAGTTTTGGAGAAGAGGATTATCACTAGAATAGAGCAATAGGTAACGCAGTAGTAGATCCTAACTGAGTTCAGTTCATAAGAGATGGGAATGATCATTGTTAATTTTAGCAAGCAAACTAATCACCAAAATCCCTCTTGCAGAATTCCCCTGTCTATGATTTGAAGTTCCATTATAGCCGATTTGAAACAGGCATGTTAACAACTCCAAGAAAATAGCAAAGCAAGGACTATCCTCGAAGTGCATTGACGTTTATCAGCTCTTATTGGTGAGAGAAATTGAGGCTACCCCGAAAGCACAATTTGCTTTCTACATATTCGTGCCAATTTGTTTTGCTGAAGTTATCACCAAAAGAAATGTTGACCCTCATGTGATTAATGTACATCATAACAGTCTGATCTGCCCAGATCTTGAGTGCAGATCCCATTCAATGTGGAGCTGAATAGGCTGTTTATTGTTGAAGGAAGCAGCTGCTTTGCACAGATAAGGCCAGATGATGTAGATTCATGTCTTCATTGAACAAACTTAAAGCTTTGTGTTTTTGATCAGTTGATAAAGCTGAATATTCCATTATTGCCCATCTCAGTGCAGCTATGACATTTCTGAGCTCTTGCACTGCTCTCATCTCACAAGGACGTTCTGTCATTTTGTTGGGTTTCTTACAAGCTTTTGTCCCCTCACTAATGAGTGATCAAATCAACTGCTCCTGTTTTGTATTCATTCTCCTTCCCTACATTCAAGTTAATTCTCCCCACTTCTCAACACTGTCTCTTTATGCTACACCCCTCAGTGCCAGCGAATAATGTCACAAATCCAGCTCAGTTCTGAGACAGTGCTATAGCTCGGAGCAAACCTTAAATTGAGGACCCATCAAAAGGACAGAAAATACCCTGTGCCCCTGTTTTGAAGAAGCAGAAAATGTTTAATCGAGTCATGGTGGTCACTCCGCCATAGCCCAAAACAATTTTTCTCATGTTGTCTTGAACAAAGAATAAAAACAAAGAAACTTACAGCACAGGAACAGGCCCTTTGGCCTCCAAGCCTGTGCCAATCCAGATCCTCTATCTAAAACTGTCACTTATTTTCTAAGGATCTGTATCCCTCTGCTCCCTGCCCATTCATGTATCTGTCGAGATACATTTTAAATGATGCTATCATGCCCGTCTCTACCACCTCCACTGACAATGTTTTCCAAGCATCCGCCACCCTCTGCATAAAGAATTTTCCACACACTTCTCCCTTAAACCTTTTGCTTCTCCACTTCTCATGAATTTTTTAGACTCATGGAATCATGTGGAGGTGCTTGCCATTTTCATGCCTTTGGCACCATAGATATACCCCAGCTGTGTACAACTTCAGGCACTGCAAACCAGGAAGTGCCCTTCACCCTGCACGATTCAACAGGCATCGCCACGTTGGCACCCAGCTGGCTACATGCTTCACTGGCAGGGATCTGGAGGAGATGGCAGACAGGGTGGTGGAAGGGAGGGCACTGCTTTCTCTTGCCGATCAGCAAAGAAGGCAACACCACCGGATTCTGCCAGTCTGTGTGGGTTGGGTCAGTGCTGTGTCCCAGGTTAAAAGAAAACCATGGCAGTGCGGGGAAGGAAAATAATCACCCGCACTCTGCATGGGTAAGTGCCACGATTTCACTTTGCTACTTCACATTTATAGAGCTACCAGTCACTTTTTTTCTGCTACAGCACTGACATCTCACAAACAAGACTCCCTCGAACTTTTATTCTGGTGCACTGACTTCCAAAGCCTTTGCATGGCAATAACATCTGAAACCAAAAGTCAATGTTTGGCAATCATGGAACCTCCAAGGGTATCCTGCTTACCAGGCTCCTTATCATAGAGTCATAGAATCCCTGCACTGTTGTAGGTGAAACACCCTAGGCCTCTTGCACTCAGAACACCAGGCTCCTGTTCAGATTCAGGCAGAGGAAGATCCCATGATTTTAGCCATTCATAACCTTGTGGAAAGACCACAGATGGACACAGCAATGGCATGCCGGTCTGTGAGGGACAGTAAGTAAGATGGGTTGAAGGCTGGAGAAGTTCACCAATGGTATCAGTACTGTGCTAGGTACGGAACAGGCTGATAACCACCTTGGCAACCCGGGTCTGATGCACTCGAGTTGGATACCTGCACTGACCTGCACTCCATCACTCCATGTTCAACATCAATAATAAAGTGAGAAAGGTGGTGAGGGTCCTTGACCTTTCTCCAGGGTGACAGGGTATTGTCAATAAGTACTCAGAGGGTCTAATGTTTGAGGCAAATGTGCAGGGTATCTCTGGATTGTCAGTGCTTGGCCAGGTATTGGAGCCAATGATCTGGAGTATCCCAGAATATCCCAGCAGCTATGGCCAATACCAAGTGAGACATTAACATTAGCAATTATTAGATCTGTTTATCTGACATAACAAAGAGGTAATTTGTGCAAATCCCTGACACTACAGTCATGATTGCTTGAGGCCCTAATTTTTAATGTTCATTCTTTGAGAAAAAGAACGTTCTGCCAATGAATTGTGATTTGATGCAGGATGGGTAGCTTTTCTGTTACAGTGGATGCAGAATTCATTCAATTTCTCCTGGAGGGTCTCTCACTTGCAAAGAATTGTACTCCCACCCAAACAAGAGAACCAGTAACTTACTCTGCTTTCTTTGCATTCGGTGGTAGCCTTTTAATATCACTATTTTGCAACTGGCTTTCAGTTGAAGATGTCAAAGTTACAACTTCATGTCCTTGTGAGAGACCAGCAAGCTCCAGCTGAGATACAGCATGACTCCCCCGTCTTTTCTGTTCCGAGCAGGAGAGTTGACATTTTGGGCATAAGCCTTTCATCAGGAATGTGATGAAGGGCTAATGCCTGAAACATTGACTCCCCTGCTCCTTGGGATGCTGCTTGACCTGCTGTGCTTTTCCAGCACCACACTTTTCGATTCTGATAAGACACTGACTGTTAATCCCAAACACTTAAAGCAGACTGTGGGTAAACCTTTGGGTTGACCTGTGAGGACAGCCCAGACTGAGAAAGGCCCAATCCCTGGCCTGGTATCTCCACGTCACCCTGACTGACCTACCTGCAATTCCTGGACTGGTGACATTTGTCCTGCGCGTCCCTTCACTCTAAAGGTATGGATCCCTAGACCCAAGCACTTGACTGACCATGGCTAAACTTCTGGTCTGGAATCAGACAACCTCTGATTGATTGTGGGAACATTCCCCTTTGTAATCTCCCACTAAGGGTCATTTTGCTTTGATCTTCAGATATGGCCATTTGGCTAAAGCACATGCTGTTAATGTGACTTTGCCATTGCCTGGTCCTTGATAACAATATGTCCATCTCTTTGACTATTAAGGTTCTGAACTGTGATCATCTGCCTGTCTTGTCCAGGTGCTCCAGCTTGCTCCTACAATCCAAAGATGTGCCTGTTAGATGAATTGGCAATGTTAAATTGCCAACAGCGTTCACGAATGTGTTGGTTAGGTGCCTTAGTCAGGGGTAAATGAAGGGTAGGGGAATCCTCAGATGCTGCCTGACCTGCTGTGCTTTTCCAGCACCACACTCTTCGATTTTGACCTCCAGCATCTGCTGTGCTAACCTTCTCCTCGGGGAATGGGTATGGATGGGTTACACTTTGGAGGGCCAGTGTGAACTTGTTGAGTTGAAGGGCCTGTTTCCACACTGTAGGGATTCTAGGTAAGAATCCCCAAGATAGCTGACAGAAAAATGGAAGATTCTGATGGGCAATACACCATTCCCCGAAACCTTCCAAACATATCCAATTGAATTTGGAGTGTTCTGCTGCAGTGAATTCAAAGCCTAGTCTATATTTTGGGTGGTGATTAGATTGGCCAACTCACTGTCCTTAATTACAGCTACCCCAAAATCCCTTCCACAGGCTCTGACTCAACACACTCCTCCCACCCAAGACTGAACATACATGACTTGTACCGCAACCAGCACACCTTCCTAACAGGGCCCAATGACAACCCCCACCCTGGCACCCAAAACCCCTCTCTCTGTGATCTGATGTCCCTCTCCTACCCAGGACTGGACATGCACCCATACCATGGGACTCAACAACCACCTCGTATTCTAGTGCTGTTGTACCAGTCTGTGTTATAATACTACTTGGAAGGTGTGTGCTGTGAAGATTGCAGTTGAGAACATCCACTGGACACTTCTGTGCTCTCTGGTAAAAAGGACAAGAATGGAAAGTCCGTCTTTCTCTTTCTGATTATTGGAAGTAAGTCACCATTCAGAAGCCACAGGCAAATAGGAAACAATTCAACTCCTGTCGGCCAATATGCAAAACACAGATTCTCCAAACCAAGCACGAACTGTCAGATTCAACATTACCAGAATTAGCCAACATCATGGTCACAATGTTTCACTATCTACTCTACATGGACAGACCAAAAGTTGATGCATATATCATTTTTAGCTTTTTTTTAATCTGTTTCCCATTTTTGTTCTGTGGGTATACATGTTGTGCTTTACTTTTCCTTATATTTTAGGAGTTAGTTATCTCTTCTTTCTTTAACTCGTGACAGCCTGGTTAAATTGGTTCCTTTTAAAGCATCTGTTTCAAATTCAATCTGTTTGGAACAGTACTAAGGAAGAGATTGAAAATAAAGAAAGAGCAGCCAGTTCCTCCCTTCTCCCCAAGGATCATACTGAATCAGGAAGCCTCACCCCAAGCTCTGGTCATCACACACAATGCACACAAAGCAACCTGACAGACCCGTGCAACTCCTGAGTGTCTCTGAGCTCCAAAGTGTGAAGGGTTGATGTGGTGCATGAGTTGATGATGTGGTTTGGTGATGCACAGCCGTATTGACAAAGAGTGGAAGATTTTAGTCTTCATGGGACATGCAGGGACATTGTGGTGAAGGTAAAATCATCTTAAAGCCTGGGGAAAGCAAACAGCGAGCTGCTGCCTCCAGGGAACGGCTCTGGCTTTCATTTTGGGAAATGGCATCAGCTAGTTTCTTGGCATTGGAAAGGAGAATTGGGAACAGCTCAGAAATGAGTGCAGGCTAGCTAATAATCAGACACAAAATCATGGCAATAACATAGTTGCTGAACTTTCGTGAGATTTTGAATTTGGCAGTTGAACTGTAAGGAGAAAATCAGGATTTTTTTCTTGATGTTGAGAATCTGATCTCTTCATTACAGCCGTAAATTTGCAATTTTCTCACCATTGCCTATCCTGTTCAAGAGAACCAAAAGATTCCTTTCTTTCTTTCTTTCTTTCTTTCCTTCCTTCTGTCTTTCCTTCTTTCTTTCCTTCTTTCTTTCCTTCTTTCTTTCTCTCTTTCTTTCTTCTAGTCCTGCTGTCTAACAGATGGTTGGCAGTGTGTAAGGCTGAAACCATGTACCCCTCCAATTCCTGGGAAACTGACTCTCTCACTGCATCGAACATTTCCAAAAAACATTATTGTACATTGTGGGTGGGTGCTGAAGGCAGCTACTCAGTATTTCTTCCCCTGATCTGCTCCTTTTTATAAAGCATTCATCAAAGAATTTTCACTTGATTGCTAAACCACTCTGGGCACAGAAATCAATCTCATCTTTGTTGTTATTAAAGATTTTTCTAAATTTATAACGAAAATGTAATGAGTTTCATAATTGAATTTTGCACTCAATAAATTAAACATAATTGAAATTCCAGTGGAACCCAACAGCAAACTATTCCTAATGAGAGTTGCCATGGTAATGCAATACTTGATGGCTGGAGAAGTATATTGAGAGTACCATTCAGAATGCAGGAGAATGACATGATTGTGAGAGATCAGAAAATGGTGAAGTCATAGAGTCATAGAGATGTTCAGTATGGAAACAGACTCTTCGGTCCAACTTGTCCATGCCGACCAGATATCCCAACTCAATCTAGTCCCACCTGCCAGCACCCGGCCCATAACCCTCCAAACCTTTCCGATTCATATACCCATCCAGATGCCTTTTAAATGTTGCAATTGTACCAGCCACCACCACTTCCTCTGGCAGCTCATCCCATACACGTACCACCCTCTGCATGAAAAAAGTTGCCCGTTATGTCTCTTTTACATCTTTCCCCTCTCACCCTAAACTTATGCCCTCTAGATCTGGACTCCCCCACCCCAGGGAAAAGACTTTGTCTATGTATCCTATCCATGCCCCTCATGATTTTATAAACCTCTGTAAGGTCATCCGTCAGTCTCCAACGCTCCAGAGAAAATAGACACAGCCTATTCAACCTCTCCCTATAGCTCAAATCCTCCAACCCTGGCAAAATCCTTGTAAATGTTTTCTGAGTGCATTCAGGTTTCACAACATCCTTTTGAAAGGAAGGAGACCAGAATTGCATGCGATATTCCAAAAGTGGCCTAGCCAATGTCCTGTACAGCCACAACATGACCTCCCAACTCATGTACTCAATACTCTGACCAACAAAGGAAAGCATACCAAATGCTTTCTTCACTATCCTATCTACCTACGACTCTACTTTCAAGGAGCTATGAACCTGCACTCCAAGGTCTCTTTGTTCAGCAATACTTCCTAGAACCTTACCATTAAGTATGTAAGTCCTGCTAAGGTTTCCTTTCCCAAATGTATCACCTCCCATTTATCTAAATTAAACTCTATCTGACACCTCTCAGCCCATTGGCCCATCTGGTCAAGATCCCCTTGTAATCTGAGGTAGCCTCCTTTGCTGTCCACCTCACCTCCAATTTTGGTGTCATCTGTAAACTTTCTAACTATACCTCTTATACTCACATCCAAATCATTTATGTAAATGATGAAAAATAGTTGACCAAGCACCGATCCTTGTGGCACTCCACTGGTCACAGGCCTCCAGTCTGAAAAACAGCTCTCCATCACCACCCTCTGTCTTCTACGTTTGAGCCAGTTCTGTATCCAAATTGCTAGTTCTCCCTGAGATGAGATGAGATTATGCTATGAGATTTAACCTTGCTCACCAGTCTCTCATGGGGAACCTTGTCGAGCGCCTTATTGAAGTCCATAAAGATAATGTCCACTTCTTTGCCCTCATCAATCCTCTTTGTTACTTTATTCAAAAAACTCAATCAAACTCGTGAGACATGATTTCCCATGCACAAAGTCATCTTAACTATCCCTAATCAGTCCTTGCCTTTCCAAATACATGTACATCCTATCCCTCAGGATTCCCTCCAACAACTTGCCCACCACCGACATCAAGCTTACCGGTCTATAGTTCCCTGGCTTGTTCTTACCACCCTTCTTAAACAGTGGCACCACGTTTGCCAACCTCCAGTCTTCCAGCACCTCACCTGCGACTATCGATGATACAAATATCTCAGCAAGGGAGCCAGCAATCACTTTCCTAGTTTTCCACAGAGTTCTAGGATACACCTGATCAGGTCCTGGGGATTTATCCAGTTTTATGCATTTCAAGACATCCAACACTTCCTCCTCTGTAAAATGGACATTTTGCAAGATGTCACCATTTATCTCCCTACATTCTACATCTTCCATCTCCTTTTCCACAGTATACACTGTTGCAAAATACTCATTTAGTATTACCCCCACTTCCAGCTGCTCCACATAAAGGCAGCCTTGCTGATCTTTGAGGGGCCCTATTCTCCCCGTTGTTACCCTTTTGTCCTTAATATATTTGTAAAAACCATTTGAATTCTCCTTAACTCTAATTGTCATAGCTATCTCATGTCCCTGTTTTGCCCTCCTGATTTCCCTCTTCAGTGTACTGCTACTGTCTTTATACTCTTCTAAGGATTCACTCGATCTATCCTGTCTATACCTGACATATGCTTCCTTCTTTTTCTTCACCAGACGCTCAATTTCTTTAGTCATCCAGCATTCCCTATACCTACCAGCCTTTCCTTTCATCCTAACAGGGAATATACTGTCTCTGGACTCGCATTATCTCATTACTGAAGGCTTCCCATTTTCCAACCATCCCTTTACCTGCCCCCAATCAGCTTTTGAAAGTTCTTCCCTAATGCCATCAAAATTAGCCTTCCTCCAATTTCAAACTGTGACTTTTAGACCTGATCTATCCGTTTCCATTACTATTCTAAATCTAATAGAATCTTCTTACAAGTTTGTTTCTCAATTTCCCTCTGACTATTAGGGGGTCTGTAATACAATCCCAATAAGGTGATCATCCTTTTCTTATTTCTCAGTTCAACCCAAATAACTTCCCTGGATGTATTTCTGGGAATATTCTCCCTCAGCACAGCTGTAATGCTATCCCTTATCAAAAATGCCACTCCCCCTCCTCTCCTGCCTCCCTTTCTATCCTTCCTGAAACATTTGTATTCTGGAACATTAAGCTGCCAATCCTGCCCATCCCTGAGCCATGTTTCTGTAATTGCTATGATATCCCAGTCCCATGTTCCTAACCATGCTCTGAGTTCATCTATCTTCCCTGTTAGGCCCCTTGCATTGAAATAAATGCAGTTTAATTTATGACTTCTTCCTTGTTCTCTGCTTTGTCCCTGCCTGCCCTGACTGTTTGACTCACCTTTGTTCTCAACTGTACCAGTCTCAGATTGATCTCTTTCCTCGCTATTTCCCTGGATCCCACCTCCCCCCCCTCCCCCACCCCCACCTTACTAGTTTAAATCCTCCCGAGCAGCTCTAGCAAATTTCCCTGCCAGTATATTAGTCCCCTTCCAATTTAGGTACAATGCATCCTTCTTGTACAGGTCACTTCTACCCCAGAAGATATTCCAATGATTCAAAAATGTGAATCCTTCCCCCATACACCCACTCCTCAGCCATGCATTCATCTGCTCTATCCTCCTATTCCTACCCTCACTAGCTCACAGCACCAGGAGTAATCCAGATATTACTACTCTTGAGGACCTCCTTTTTAAATTCCTGCCTAACTCTCTGTAAACTCCCTTTTCCCTTCCTATGTCGTTGGTTCCAATGTGTACAAAGAAATCCTGCTGGCCCCTTTCCCCTTGAGAACATTCTGCACCCTCTCTGAGACATCCTTGATCCTGACACCAGGGAAGCAATACACCATTCTGATTTTTCACTGCTGGCCACAGAAACATCTGTCTGTACCTCGGACGAGAGCATCTCCTAACACAATCAATCTCACGGAACCCGATGTACCCCTCATTGCATTAGATCCAGTCTCAAAACCAGAAACCAGGCTGTTCATGCTACATTCCCCTGAGAATCCATCACCCCCTACATTTTTCAAAACAGCATACCTGTTTGAAATGGATATATCTACAAAAGACTCCTGCACTATTTGCCTACCTCTTTTACCTTTCCTGGAGTTAACCCATCAATGTGACTATATCTGCAACTTTTCTCCCTTCCTATAACTGCTATTCATCACATCCCCTTGCTCTTGTAAATTCCTTATTGCCTCTTACTATCTCTCCAACTGTTCCATTCGATCTGATAGGATTCACAACCGATGGCATTTATTACAGACATGTAACATGTAAACTCTCCCTAAATGTCCACATTGGACAAGAAGAGCATATCACTCTACTAAAGGCCATTTTTGCTTCTTTCAGTCTACAGACCTAGAAAATAGCACTGTCTTATTCCCTACAAAACACTACTAACTTAATACTTATATTGTTAAATTTAATCAGATTAGATTCCCTACAGTATGGAAACAGGCCCTTCGACCCAACAAGTCCGCATTGACCTTCTGAAGAGTAACCCACCCAGACCCATTCCCCTACCCTATACTTATCCCTGACTAATGCACCTTACACTACCGGAAATGTAGCATGGCCAATTCACCTGATCTGCACATCTTTTGAACTGTGGGAGGAAACTGGCGCACCTGAAGGAAATCCACGCAGTTACAGGGAGAATGTGCAAACTCCACACAGACAGTCACCTGAGGCTGGAATCAAAGCCAGGTCCCTGGCATTGTGAGGCAGCAGTGCTAACCACTGAGCCACCATGAGACATACCTCAATAAAATATATAATCAAGAAAGAACCCACTCTACTCGCTACTGCAGACTTGCAACAAGGCCACACTTAAAGCTATTCACTTATCTGTTTCTGTGCAGTGACCTCTCCCAAACAGGTTCCTCCAAGATTAGTTCTAGATTTCATTGTTTTTTAATTTTCCCAGGTGCACTCTGATATCCAGCGATACATGAATTCAAACAGCAAAGGCAGTAAATGTGCAGGTCACTGCTCTGTCAGTTAGCAGTGTGGGATTCTTTCTTTCTCTCTCTCTCTCTCTCTCTCTCTCCTGCACTGACCTCACCATGTGCTGCCTTTGTCTGTTTCTCTACTTTTTAAAAGTGCTGTTATTTTGACTTTTGTTTTCTCCAAAGTTCCAAAACAATGCAACAGCATATAAAACAGTAATTGCTGCTCCTGGAATTCAAGGAAATCGCCTCCAACACACAAAATACCACAAAAAAAGGAGCAGCCTGTTACAGCCAGAAATTCTTCCAGTTCTCCATCTTGGATTCCCCAGAATTCCCTGTAAACCTGACTGATTTTGCTTTTGGTCCAGAGACCTAGGACAGATATAGAGATGGCAAAGCTTGATTGGCACCCAATAAAAGTGATCGCCCTTTGAATCCAAGATAGTATTCCATCAAGTGTGGCTTCCAGAAGCCCAAGCAGAACTGGAGTCAATGGGAATAAGGGGGAGTCTCTTGGTTTGATTCACACCTAGTTCAAAGATGATAGAAGGTCAAGAGCTTCTCAGGCTAGTGTCCTGAGTCCAGCCATTTTCACCACTTCATCCATGAACTTGTCTCCATCACAAAGGCTGGAAGTGGGGATGTTTACTGATGATTGCACAATGTTCAGCATCGTTCGCAACTCCTCAGATACTGAACCAATTTGTGTCGATATACAGCAAGATCTGGATAATATTCAGGCTTGGGCCAATAAGTGCTAAGTAATATTCACACCACACAAATACCAGGCAATGACCATCTCCAACAACAGAGAACTGAAACATCCTGTCTTGACATTCAATAGCTTTAAGTGTGGCCTTGTTGCAAGTCTGCAGTAGTGAGTAGAGTGGGTTCTTTCTTGATTATATATTTTCTTGATCTAACCTTTGCATAATTCCCCACCATCAAGTGTAATCTACAACAAGACCCTCTCCAACACCCCCCCACCCCTGCCCCCAGATGGAACTGTACTCCAAGCTCAGTCAAGAACAAAGAAAGAATAAGAAAGATTCTTTGGGGGATTGAGGCAAAGAAACCATCTTTAAGAGTGAATGTAAGTGTCATCATCAGACTAGCCACAGAAGGAGGCCATGTCTTCGGACAAATAAACAACAAGTTGCTGCAAGCTATCTTTAACAGAAAAGGGTTGAATGTTCTCAGCCCCTAAACAATGTAAGCAATGGTGAGTCAGTTGGGAAAATATTGGTGAGATTGGAAAATTGTGATTCCTGACATCAAGGCAAGAACTCAGATACTACTCCCAAGTTTTGAACGGCGAGATGACAATCTAGTTAGTGAGTAGTGAGGCGCCTACAGGCATCTCATCAGTACCTAATCTCACCTCTCTTCTGTGCATTGGAGACAAAAGATGGCAACAAACCTGATACTTCCCCATTGTCTTGGATGGACAGCCTGAATGATGAGGGCCTGGTCCCCTGACTGACCACTGTGTAGCTCCCCAAGGGATGTACTTCAAATCCACCATGATGTACAGTGAGATTTTATTTCCATAAAAATCAAAGATAAAAAGCTGTTGACAATTCTATAACCACTATCACTCGTTGTAAAATAGATTCTGGTGGAATACGACTCCTGAGCCAGAGCTCGTCTGCTCTCTCCGTTTCTCTTTTTTTTTCCAAACCTTTTCACTGTTTTCTTTCTTTTTCTTTTTAAGTCCTGTCCTTGGGTGACATTGTTGAATATCAAACAGCACCAGGTTATAGACCAATATTCCTGAAGAAGGGCTAATGCCCGAAACGTCGATTCTCCTGTTCCCTGGATGCTGCCTGACCTGCTGCACTTTTCCAGCAACACATTTTCAGTATAGACCAATAGGTTTACTCGGAAGCACTAGCTTTCAGAGCGCTGCTCCTTCATCAGGTGGTTGATCAGTGATGTCTGGCGTGAAAGTCAGTGTGGACTCGAACTCCCAGCCTCAGTGTGGACTCGAACTCCCAGCCTCAGTGTGGACTTGAACTCCCAGCCTCAGTGTGGACTCGAACTCCCAGCCTCAGTGTGGACTCAAACTCCCAGCCTCAGTGTGGACTCAAACTCCCAGCCTCAGTGTGGACTCGAACTCCCAGCGTCAGTGTGGACTCAAACTCCCAGCCTCAGTGTGGACTCGAACTCCCAGCCTCTGTGTGGACTCGAACTCCCAGCCTCAGTGTGGACTCGAACTCCCAGCCTCTGTGTGGACTTGAACCATTGGTCTCAGTGTGGACTCAAATCTCCGGCCTCACCGTGCACTCGAACTCCCAGACAGAGCATGGACTTGAACTCCTGGCCTCAGTATGGACTCGAACTCCCGGCCTCAGTGTGGACTTGAACTCCCGACCTCAGCGTGGACTCGAACTCCCAACCTCAGTGTGGACTCGAATTCCCGGCCTCAATGTGGACTCGAACTCCCGACCTCAGTGTGGACTCGAACCCCCGGCCCCAGTGTGGACTTGAACCCCCGACCTCAGTGTGGACTTGAACCCCCGACCTCAGTGTGGACTTGAACCCCCGGCCTCAGTGTGGACTTGAACCCCCGGCCTCAGTGTGGACTTGAACCCCCGGCCTCAGTGTGGACTTGAACCCCCGACCTCAGTGTGGACTTGAACCCCCGACCTCAGTGTGGACTTGAACCCACGGCCTCAGTGTGGACCCGAACCCCGGCCTCAGTGTGGACTCGAACCCCCGGCCTCAGTGTGGACCTGAACCCCCGACCTCAGTGTGGATTCGAAGCCCCGGCCTCAGTGTGGACTTGAACCCCCGACCTCAGTGTGAACTTGAACCCCGACCTCAGTGTGGACTTGAACCCCCGGCCTCAGTGTGGACCCGAACCACCGGCCTCAGTGTGGACTTGAACCTCCGACCTCAGTGTGGATTCGAAGCCCCGGCCTCAGTGTGGACTCGAACCCCTGGCCTCAGTGTGGACTCGAATCCCCGGCCTCAGTGTGGACTCGAACCCCCGGCCTCAGTGTGGACTTGAACCTCCGACCTCAGTGTGGATTCGAAGCCCCGGCCTCAGTGTGGACTCGAACCCCTGGCCTCAGTGTGGACTCGAATCCCCGGCCTCAGTGTGGATTCGAACTCCCGGCCTCAGTGTGGACTCGAATCCCCGGCCTCAGTGTGGATTCGAACTCCCGACCTCAGTGTGGACTCGAACCCCCGGCCTCAGTGTGGACTTGAACCTCCGACCTCAGTGTGGATTCGAAGCCCCGGCCTCAGTGTGGACTCGAACCCCCGGCCTCAGTGTGGACTCGAACCCCCGGCCTCAGTGTGGACTCGAACCCCTGGCCTCAGTGTGGACTCGAATCCCCGGCCTCAGTGTGGATTCGAACTCCCGGCCTCAGTGTGGACTCGAACCCCCCGCCTCAGTGTGGACTCGAACTCCCGACCTCAGTGTGGACTCGAATCCCCGGCCTCAGTGTGGATTCGAACTCCCGGCCTCAGTGTGGACCCGAACCCCCGGCCTCAGTGTGGACTCGAACCCCTGGCCTCAGTGTGGACTCGAATCCCCGGCCTCAGTGTGGATTCGAATTCCCGGCCTCAGTGTGGACTCGAACCCCCCGCCTCAGTGTGGACTCGAACTCCCGACCTCAGTGTGGACTCGAATCCCCAGCCTCAGTGTGGACTCGAACCCCCGGCCTCAGTGTGGACTCGAACCCCTGGCCTCAGTGTGGATTCGAATCCCCGGCCTCAGTGTGGATTCGAACTCCCGGCCTCAGTGTGGACTCGAACCCCCCGCCTCAGTGTGGACTCGAACTCCCGACCTCAGTGTGGACTCGAATCCCCGGCCTCAGTGTGGATTCGAACTCCCGGCCTCAGTGTGGACTCGAACCCCCGACCTCAGTGTGGACTCGAACTCCTGGCCTCAGTGTGGATTCGAACTCCCGACCTCAGTGTGGATTCGAACTCCCGGCCTCAGTGCGGATTCGAATCCCCGGCCTCAGTGTGGACTCGAACCCCCGGCCCTAGTGTGGACTCGAACTCCCGACCTCAGTGTGGATTCGAATCCCCGGCCTCAGTGTGGACTCGAACCCCCGGCCCCAGTGTGGATTCGAACCCCCGGCCTCAGTGTGGACTCGAACCCCCGACCTCAGTGTGGACTCGAACTCCCAGCCTCAGTGTGGACTCGAACCCCCGGCCTCAGTGTGGACTTGAACCTCCGACCTCAGTGTGGATTCGAAGCCCCGGCCTCAGTGTGGACTCGAACCCCTGGCCTCAGTGTAGACTCAAACCCCCGGCCTCAGTGTGGACTCGAACCCCCGGCCTCAGTGTGGACTCGAATCCCCGGCCTCAGTGTGGATTCGAACTCCCGGCCTCAGTGTGGACTCGAACCCCCCCGCCTCAGTGTGGACTCGAACTCCCGACCTCAGTGTGGACTCGAATCCCCGGCCTCAGTGTGGATTCGAACTCCCGGCCTCAGTGTGGACCCGAACCCCCGGCCTCAGTGTGGACTCGAACCCCTGGCCTCAGTGTGGACTCGAATCCCCGGCCTCAGTGTGGATTCGAATTCCCGGCCTCAGTGTGGACTCGAACCCCCGGCCTCAGTGTGGACTCGAACCCCTGGCCTCAGTGTGGACTCGAATCCCCGGCCTCAGTGTGGATTCGAACTCCCGGCCTCAGTGTGGACTCGAACCCCCCGCCTCAGTGTGGACTCGAACTCCCGACCTCAGTGTGGACTCGAATCCCCGGCCTCAGTGTGGATTCGAACTCCCGGCCTCAGTGTGGACTCGAACCCCCGACCTCAGTGTGGACTCGAACTCCTGGCCTCAGTGTGGATTCGAACTCCCGACCTCAGTGTGGATTCGAACTCCCGGCCTCAGTGCGGATTCGAATCCCCGGCCTCAGTGTGGACTCGAACCCCCGGCCCTAGTGTGGACTCGAACTCCCGACCTCAGTGTGGATTCGAATCCCCGGCCTCAGTGTGGACTCGAACCCCCGGCCCCAGTGTGGATTCGAACCCCCGGCCTCAGTGTGGACTCGAACCCCCGACCTCAGTGTGGACTCGAACTCCCAGCCTCAGTGTGGATTCGAACCCCCGGCTTCAGTGTGGATTCGAACCCCTGGCTTCAGTGTGGACTCGAACCCCCGGCCTCAGTGTGGATTCGAACTCCCGACCTCAGTGTGGATTCGAACCCCCGGCCTCAGTGTGGACTCAAACCCCCGGCCTCAGTGTGGATTCGAAACCCCAGCCTCAGTGTGGACTCGAATCCCCGGCCTCAGTGTGGATTCGAACCCCCGGCCTCAGTGTGGACTCGAACTCCCGGCCTCAGTGTGGACTCGAACCCCCGGCCTCAGTGTGGACTCGAACTCCCGGCCTCAGTGTGGATTCGAAACCCCGACCTCAGTGTGGACTCGAACCCCCGGCCTCAGTGTGGATTCGAACCCCCGGCCTCAGTGTGGACTCGAACTCCCGGCCTCAGTGTGGACTCGAACCCCCGGCCTCAGTGTGGACTCGAACTCCCGGCCTCAGTGTGGATTCGAACCCCCGGCCTCAGTGTGGACTCGAACCCCCGGCCTCAGTGTGGACTCGAACCCCCAACCTCAGTGTGGACTCGAACCCCCAACCTCAGTGTGGACTCGAATCCCCAGCCTCAGTGTGGATTCGAACCCCCGGCCTTAGTGTGGATTCGAACTCCCGGCCTCAGTGTGGATTCGAACCCCCGGCCTCAGTGTGGACTCGAACCCCCGGCTTCAGTGTGGACTCGAACCCCCGGCCTCAGTGTGGATTCGAACTCCCGGCCTCAGTGTGGACTCGAACCCCCGGCCTCAGTGTGGACTCGAACCCCGGCCTCAGTGTGGACTCGAACCCCCAACCTCATTGTGGACTCGAACCCCCAGCCTCAGTGTGGACTCGAATCCCCAGCCTCAGTGTGGATTCGAACCCCCGGCCTTAGTGTGGATTCGAACTCCCGGCCTCAGTGTGGATTCGAACCCCCGGCCTCAGTGTGGACTCGAACCCCCGGCTTCAGTGTGGACTCGAACCCCCGGCCTCAGTGTGGATTCGAACTCCCGGCCTCAGTGTGGACTCGAACCCCCGGCCTCAGTGTGGATTCGAACTCCCGTCCTCAGTGTGGATTCGAACTCCCAGCCTCAGTGTGGACTCGAACCCCCGGCCTCAGTGTGGATTCGAACTCCCGGCCTCAGTGTGGATTCGAACTCCCGACCTCAGTGTGGACTCGAACCCCCGGCCTCAGTGTGGATTCGAACTCCCGGCCTCAGTGTGGATTCGAACCCCCGGCCTTAGTGTGGACTCGAACCCCCGGCTTCAGTGTGGACTCGAACCCCTGGCCTCAGTGTGGATTCGAACTCCCGGCCTCAGTGTGGACTCGAACCCCCGGCCTCAGTGTGGACTTGAACTCCTAATCTCAGCGCAGACTTGGACACGCGGCCGTAGCTTGAACTCAGACTCCCGGCCTCAGTGTGGACTCGAACCCCCGGCCTCAGTTTGGATTCGAACTCCCGGCCTCAGTGTGGATTCGAACTCCCGGCCTCAGTGTGGATTCGAACCCCCGTCCTTAGTGTGGACTCGAACCCCCGGCTTCAGTGTGGACTCGAACCCCTGGCCTCAGTGTGTATTCGATTCCCGGACTCAGTGTGGACTCGAACCCCCGGCCTCAGTGTGGACTCGAACCCCCGGCCTCAGTGTGGACTCGAACCCCCGGCCTCAGTGTGGACTTGAACTCCTAATCTCAGCGCAGACTTGGACACACGGCCGTAGCTTGAACTCAGACTCCCAGCCTCAGTGTGGACTCGATCCCTTGGCACTCCCAACCTGGAGTTAAAGTCTGACATGATCTGGGTTGGAAGGACTGTTATTCTGAACTGTTATTTCCCTATTTTTCTAGTTTATTGCTAGACTTTTTAATTTCTTTGTTTTTCTAACTTTTTGCATAAGAATTTGTACTTAAGAATCTGTTCCTAGGTATCTTGTACCTAAGATGACAGCATAAGTGGCGACTTGTAAACCTTTCACTGTACACATGTGAGTACATGTGACAATAAAGTGAATGCTGATTCTAATTCTAATTCTAATATACTTGAAGGAAGGAAAACTGCCATCCTTACCTGGTCTGGCTTACATGCAACTCTAGACCTACGATAATGTTGCTGACTTTTAACAGTCCTTTATGATAGACAATAAATGCAGGCCCAGAAAGTGATGCCAATATCCCATGAACGGATTGAAAACAAAGCATTGTCCTCCCCACATGAAACTTGGAAGATTTTAACAAGGAAGCCAGGGAGTGCCTTTACATAGACATTTGACAGAGGACATCTTTCTTCCCATTCATGTAGCACAAACCATTAGTGAAGAATGGCAGCATTGTAGAAGAGCATGTGGGTGAACACTTACAGCTCCTTGTACTTGTGCATCCTGTGAAATCTTGGGCTGTCTTTGTGAGTTGTGACTGCAGTATAGACTTTGAAGGTTGCCTTCAGAGAGATGATAAGATCAATGTGTAATGGTCAATGACATGGTGGAGATTGTTGTGACCAGGATTTGTAACCCATACTTTTGGACACCACTTTATTTCACTTTAAGGATTCTATGACTGTAGTTGTCTTCAGTCCATATTGTGTAAGTGCCCGATTACTGCAATTGCCCCTTGAAGGGGATCACATCATTCACACGTAGACCCCATGTTACCAGATCGAGAAAAAAACACCTACACCATCCAGTCTGCGTGTGGTGGCTGCCAATTTACATTTTCATTGCATCTCTGTGATTCCGATGAGGAAGAAAGGCAACACAGGATGTTTATAATCAACTAGGAGAAAGTGAGGGCTGCAGAAGCTGGAGGCCAGAGTCGAAAAGTGTGGTGCTGGAAAGCACAGCCAGTCAGGCAGCATCTGAAGAGCAAGAGAGTCAATGTTTCAAGCATAAGCTCTTCATCAGCAATTCCTGATGAAGGGCTTATGCTCAAAACATCGGCTCTCCTGCTCCTCGGATGCTGCCTGATCAGCTGTGCTTTTCCATCACCACACTTTTTGACAGGATATTTATGTTGGGTTGCTGCTTTTCACCATGCTCAACCCGTCATTTTCATGTAATGTGAACACTGACTGCTCACATTACTGAGGAGATTTTCTGTTTCCAATATTCCCCATGCAAGAGTTCACTGGAACAATGATCCAGCCAAAGCAGGGGTTGAGGAAGGTGCAGAGAAATGGAAGACGGCCAAATGCACCAGAAAGCCCAGGTCCAGCAGCAACTTCCTGGGGATACCGAACAGCATCCATGTGATGAAGTCTCAGAGGTAGCCCCCCCCCCAGTATGTGGACGCGGTTCAGTAGGCCCAAATTCTATTGTCTTTCACTTCATTTACTTCAGATGAGCGAGATGTGATGCTGCCATGGACTGAGGATGACATGGGACATTGACACAGTATCAGGCCAACTACTGGAGGGGTCATGTGATCTGAAGGGATGGGTGACCATCCTATCCTCACGGTTGTCTAGGTGACAGCTGTGTTAATGTTTTAGGCTGCTTCCAAGGATCTACTGAGAACCTATGTGGGATCTCTCAATCCTCAACCTACAAAAGTATGTCCCCAATTTAATCTGTGCCAGATCACACACTTCACCTCATTGTTCTGTAACAAGGTCAGAGCTGTACACTGGGCAGTTAGTTTTGCCAACAAGTGCAGGTTGCTACAGGCTGTACATGCATCATGTTGAGAGCATCACATCATCACCAATTGACTTCATCACATGGATGCTGTTTGGTTCCATTCTATCAAGGTACAAATCATCCGTGTTGATCAATACCACATTTTAGAGGCCTGAGCACAGCTGCCGTGATGCTAATTATGTGCATGAGAACTCTTATGTTCCTGCATTATTTCAAGGGCTAGATGCCTTACAAGGATGGACACAGAGAGAAAGAGGGCTATCCCTTGGTAATCATGGCTGATGAGTTCATTATACAACTCCTGACTGTTAATGCAATGCAGCCCATTCTTCCACTACGGCCATGCTGTAGCAGATGACATACCAGCCAAAGACATGTTTCTGATTCTTTGATCAGGCCAGACACTCCAAGACTGAGTGTGTTGTATCATCCTCACATTTGTGCTCTGTACAACTGGAGGTGGCAGAGAGAAGATGTGATGAACTGCAAGAGTGGCGGCAGTTTTCCGAGGAGGAGGTTAAGGTAATCAGGTAGAAGGAGCAACATCTTGTCAGCATGGTGTCTCGGTGGTTAGCACTGCTGCCTCACAGCACTAGGGTCCTGGGTTTGATTCCAACCTCGGACGACTGTGTGGAGTTTGCACATTCTCCCCGTGTCTGTGTGGGTCTCCTATGTGTGCTCTGCTTTCCTCCCACAGTCCAAAGATGTACAAATTAGGTGGATTGGCCCATGTTAAATTTCCCATAGTGTCCAGGGATATGCAGAATAGTTAGATTAGTCATGGGAAATGCAGGGTTAAAGTGATAGGATGGGGATCCTTCTGGGTGTGATGCTCTTCAGAGGGTTTGTGCAGATTCAGTGGGCTGAATGGTCTGCTTCCACACTGTAAGATTCTACAATGCAACAGGATAGAGTGTGTCAGCGTGATCATTCATTGACTGTAATTTTATTCATTCAGGGGATGAGGATGTCACTGGCTAGGCCAGCATTTATTACCCATCACAGAGGGGATAAGTCAACTGTATTGCCTTGGGTCTGGAGTCACATGTTGTCCAGCCCAGGTAAGGATGGTAGTTTCTTTCTTGAAGGACGTGAGTGAACCAAATGGGTTTTTCGGACAATCGACAATGGATTTATCGTCATCATTAGATTCTTATTTCCAGATTTTGTTTTGTTTTCGTTACTCAAAAGACAAGCAGACCCTGTTTGTACACAGAAACAAATGCTATTTTTCTCTTTTTGTTTGTTTTTCTTCGTTTTTGTTGTTGTTCGACAGATGTTAAAATTTTCAATGATTTGAAGGCTTTCCAGGAGGCGATGCTCCCTTATTGAACAATGAGAAGGTGTTATGTTAGGCTGGATGCTCAGCAAAGAGTAGCATTCCCTTAGAACCCGTTCTAACGTGGGTTGGAACTCAGGACGGGTAGTTTGATTCTTTTAGCCAAAGTTATAATAAAGTGTCAATCAGGCGGGTGATGATGTTAAATGGCAATACATTTACACAGGTGAGCTGGTATTTGATTAGATTACTTTTTTTTTTAGATTAGATTACATTGCAGTGTGGAAACAGGCCCTTCGGCCCAACAAGTCCACACCGACCCGCCGAAGCGAACCCACCCATACCCCTACATTTACCCCTTACCTAACACGATGGGCAATTTAGCATGGCCAATTTAGCTGACCCTGCACATCTTTGTGACTGTGGGAGGAAACCGGAGCACCCGGAGGAAACCCACGCAGACACGGGGAGAACGTGCAAACTCCACACAGTCAGTCGCCTGAGGCGGGAATTGAACCCGGGTCTCTGGCGCTGCGAGGCAACAGTGCTAACCACTGTGCCACCGTGCCGCCCACATTTGCTACCAAGTTTCACCGTGCCACCTCCCAATAACCGCTTGTCTTGTGAGGCAGTGGTTCATATGAAGCATGGCTGGCATTTAAATATAGCACCAGCTCTGGAAGTCCTACAAATTACATGTAGACAGGTTAGTGAAGTTAGTACGCTTGTCTTTATTGGTCAGTGTATTGAGTACAGGGGTTGGGAGGTCATGCTGCTGCTGTAAATAACTATGATTGGGCCACTTTTGGAATACTGTGTTCAATTCTGGTCTCCCTGGTATAGGAAAGATGTTATTTAATTTTGAAAGAGTCACAAAAAGGATTTACAAAGATGTTGCCAGGCTTGAAGGCTTTGAGCTATAGGGAGACGCTGAATAGGCTGGGGCTGTTTTCCTTGGAGCGTCAGAGGCTGAGAGGTGACCTTATACAAGTTTAGAAAATCATGAGGGGCTTGGGTAGGATGAATACAGAAGGTCATTTTCCAAGGACAGGAGAGTCCAAAATTAGAAGGCATAGGTTTAATGTGGGAAGGGAAAGATTTAGAAGGGACCTAGGAGGCAACTTGTTCATTCAGAGGCTGGTGCGTGTATGGAATGAGCTGCCAAAGGAAGTAGTGGAAGCTAGTACATTTACAACATTTAAAAGGCATCTGGATGGGTATGTGAATAGGAAGGGTTTAAAGGGATTTGGATCAAATGCTGGCAAATGGGACGAGATTAATTTAGGATATCTAGCTGGCATGGATGAATTGGACTGAACAATCTGTTTCCATGCTGTACAGCTCCATGACTCTGCGATTCTACTAGATGTAGTGAGTCCCTACACCACTAGTGAACAAGATCCAATAAATATGGTGCCACAGAGATGTAGTGCACACATTCGTGAGGTGAGAAATGTAAATATACATGAGATCAATCACTGAGAACTCACAGAGGGAACCCTCCATGAAACTCCCGAAAACTGCTACCTGACAATTTTTTGTTAAGGTTCAAACTATAGTTTCCAGCCACTGTTGGGAATATTTAAAGAGAGCAGATTTATGCAAGGCAGCTTTATCTCTGTCCTGTCCTTTGGTGTTACATTGGAACCACTGAAAATTGTGTGTTAGGCATGGAGTGGAACAGAGAGGGGTTTGGAAGTAATTGAGATTGAGAAGCTGGGAATTTAGTGAAATGAGCAAAGCCGAAGATAGATTGTGAGGCATGAGTGTGACTGCCTTTGTTCTTGAGGGGGGAAAGGAAGTTCTGATTCACAAACTGTTAAAATCCACAATCCATGTTTTGTTTGCTTCTGCAACGAAATTCTGCTCGCTGTCAGGCAGAGAGAAGCACTCTGTCAGAAATCTCTTCAGTTGAAAGAGATAAGATTAGTTTGATCCACCCAAAATTTGAACAACATTTCACCCAAAGCACTGTTTTTTTGGAAAGCAATACATACAGCATCCTGTTACTTGTATGTAATGGAGGATTTTTTTTTAATACATATATTTTGCCCAGTAGAGAAGGGGGCCTCATTTCAGCTTCTGAAGTTTTGTTCGCCATCATCTGGCAACCATTAGCGAGAGGCTGTGAATATCAGAGTTCAGCGCATGGGGAGCAGTAAAAGCCCGGGTTAGTCACTTGTTTTCCAGTCCCAAGACATGTCTGAACCTCGTGTGGAAGAAAGGAGCTGCTTGTGCAACCTTTCAGAATTCTCGCTCAACTGTGACCACTGAAGTTTTGCAACTTATTCCACAGAGCATCCTCCAACATGTACAGTCACCCCCATCTGGCTCCTCAAGACTCCAGGGTCCTTAGACCAGCTCGTTTATATCAAAGGAGGTCTAACATTCATTAATGGCTGCTGCAAGCCTAATCATCCAGATTCCGCGAGTGAGGGAGCTGGTGGGAGTGTTGGGATGGGGAGGAGGCAGGTTTGTAGGGTCGGTGGGCCTGTGCAGGGGTGGGAGGAGTTGTAAACAAAACTGCTCAGTAATGTGGAGGACTTGCATAAACGTCAATACCTCCTGAACAAAACACTGCAGAGCAGGGACTGAGCTGTGCCCCCTGTCGTATAATGAAAGAGCCAGGCAGGCAACACAATAAGGTTGATCATAATACTGTAACATGAGCTTCCTTGTCGGCCGATGAACATTTGTAGGAAGGCCCCACGATCACTGGGGAAAATAAACACCACTTTTTTAGAAAAGGTAAACTTTTGGGGCCTGATCAACAGTTTAAAAGTGTTCAGAATCTCCAAAACTTGAATGGAATATTTCTGGGAATCAAGGACAGAATTGCACACTGTAATCTAATTAAAGAGGCTCAATGTTTGCAAAAAGGATAACAGTTGGCTGGAGGTGTGCTACACACTGGAATGTAATTGAAGAGATCAGTTGACACTCAAAATGTGAGAACAAGACAACCTTACAGAACTCGAGTCAGTGTCTATCCCAGGATGCTTAGCTGCTCAGAATATTTCTGTGACTGGGTTTCAGCTTTACCACTTGACTGTAAAATAATCAAGCAGGCGCATAGCAAATTCACTGGATGGCTGTTTGATGCACATTGTGGAGACTAATATCTGCTCTGACACAATGGGATTTATTCTCTCTCCTGCGTGCTGAATTCTCCCATATTTTCCACCTCATGGGGCACTTTCTTCCCTTGTAAATTTCAGTAGATTAGGTGTGAGGTAGCCATTAGAGAGTGTGAGGCTTTTATTTCCAAGCTGTATGTGTCAGAGTTGTATGTGAAAACATTACCTGATTATAATAGTTGTCATACTCTGAGGTGTATAGTTGCATGCCCAGCACCATTTCTAAAAGATTCCACATGATTATAGGTTTCAGACTGTGCTACACAAAAAAGGCCCTGTTTCGCCTTTCCCCAGTGGAGTGTTGGATTAATGTAACATCTGTTGTGGTACAGTCCAGGAAAGCCTTGGGTTCAATCCCTAGTCTGGTTTGAGTTAGTTGATTTCTGCTGGGGCAGGATTTAGAGCCCAGCAATTGGCCTCAGTGCCCTTTGGGTTAGAAAGGAGCAAGGAAATCAGCTGGGGACCCCACCTTTAATCGCTACTCAGATTCGATTGCCAATCTGGATATTATTGAGATAAGTCGGGATCGGGTTTGATTGTGATCACACAACCAAATGGTGAGCTGTTGCTAACAGTTTGGAGTCACACATGAAGAATGGTGATTTGGACAAAGTACTGGAAATTATCACCAGCTGCTAAACTTTGTGAAGAGAACCACTTTCCAATTCATATTGTGTTGGAACACACATCACTCTCTGCAGTGTGCATTTCAAGTAGTCACCGTGTGTATTGAATTTGCCGTTAGCCCAGTAGATCATTTTATAGTCAAGCTACAGGACACTAAACCTGCTCTCTCCACGTTTCAGCTTTGAATATCTGAACTTACTTTGTGTTTGTGGGAAATTTGCTGGGCTGCATTTAATTACATATAGAATAACAGCTGGATCGGAGTGTGTTACAAAGGGTGTAATGTGACAGAGGGATTCAGATGAAATCATGAACCACAGATTGTATTACAGGCCATAACTCATTGCATTGCAACTGTTAATCCATGTAATAGCATTCAGGTTAGGGATGTTCCTGTAAGAGGTCACATTGCTTGAAGTTTACCATTGTCCATTAAAAGTCCATCACAGCAGTTTGCAGAAGATGGGTGTGCTTTGTGCAACAAGAAGTTTGTGCCTCAAAGTGATATACATTTACTTCATTTTTTTGATGCTGTTGTGTTTAGAAATTAACCAACTGTGCATTTTACTAGACCCAAACCAATCTGTACAATAACATACTATTTATTACTATTAATGGCATATTTCATACAGGAAGGTCGAGATGGAGACATTATCTGGACTTTCTCACCTGTGCACACACAGCCAGTCATGTCACCTGGCTCTAACAGTCCACAGGAAGTGGGATGGTGGCACATTGGTCAGCACTGCAGCATCAGGGACCTGGGTTCAATTCCAGCCTTGGGTGACTGTGTGGAATTTGCATGTTCTCTCTGTGTCTGTTTCGGATTCCTCTGGGTTCACCAGCTTTCTCCCACAGTCCAAAGATGTGCACGTTAAGTGGATTGATCATGTTAAGTAACCCTGTGGTGTGTGGGTCAGCAATGGTAAATGGTTGCTGGTGAGATGCTCTTTGGAGAGCTGGAGACACAATGGGGCAAATTGCCTCGTTCTGCACTGTAGGGATTCTATAATTAAGCAACTGTGCAGACACTGCTGAATCCTCTGTAGTGGTGTCAGCACAAGTGCGCACATTGGCATGCTCACCTGATGGTCAACACTTAATATTTCCAGCCCCCATTGTCAATTTTCTGCCACTTTCCCAGTGAATGGCTGGAAGGCTATGCTGGATTTTATATGCCCCAATCCCAAAGATCAAACTCACTGGAGAGAGGCATCATAACCTTTCCTCCACTTTGGCTTCAATCCACTTGCAATGCTAGGGCTGGAGACTGAATACATTTTAACAAAAGCAGGAGCGCTGGGGGTTCAGAGGGAGATGGTGGGACATTGTGTCAAACAGAGTTGTGCAGACATGGGAATTTCTGAAGCCGGATCTCAGGACAGACATGGAGTGCTGTAGATCTAATAATCATATGAGTAGGCAGGTGAAATATTTGCAGAGGTGGACACTATTGTGAAGTGACCTTGGTGAGCATTAGAATATGTCATTGACATGCAGGTTGGGGTCAGGCAGGCTGTTAATTTTGGGAATTTATCAGTTTTAAACAACCAGATCAAACAGAGAGGGGAGTGAAAGAAATTAAAAGAAGGAATATTCGAGGTTTTTACTGGGTGGTGGATAAAATGGTTTGGGTGTGTTAAACTGGAGTAAATTCCAGCTTATCTGTGATTTGAAGTCAGTTAAGAAAACTGATAGCACTGTAATAACCCTTTACTTATGGTTACAGAGGTAGGCGGCATCAGTATGTTTGTGAGACTTTACAGATGCACCATAGGGAAACACTCATTCCGACGTATCATGGCTTGGTATGGCAACTGCTCTGCCCAGGACTACAGAGAAACTACAGAGAGTTGTGAACACAGCACAGTCCATCACACAAGCCAACCTTCCATCCACTGACTCTATCTACACTTCTGGCTGCCTCAGGAAGACAATCATCAGCGTCACAGACCCCGCCCACCCTGGTAAAAATCTCTTCCAACCTTTTCCGTCAGGCAGAAGATACAAAAGTTTAAATACGCATTCCAACTGATTCAAGAACAGCTCCTTCCCCACTGTTATCAGAGTTCTGAATGAACCTCTCAAATTTTAAATTTAATATTAATCTCACTCTTTGTACACCTTCTCTGCAGTAACATTGTATTCCTCATTCTGTTCTACTACTCTAATGCATTTTGTTTGGTATGATCAGTCTGTACTGGACACAAAACAAAAGTTTTCACAATACTTAGGTACATGTGACAACAATAAATGAAACTTAGAAAAGATTAATCCAATATGTACAGGGAAGGGACACATTTAACTCACAAGAAATAAAGGACATAGAGTCATAGAGTCATAGAGATGAATAGCATGGAAACAGACCTCTCGGTCCAACCCGTCCATGCCGACCAGATATCCCAACCCAATCTAGTCCCACCTGCCAGCACCCGGCCCATATCCCTCCAAACCCTTCCTATTCATATACCCATCCAAATGCCTCTTAAATATTACAATTGTACCAGCCTCCTCCACATCCTCTGGCAGCTCATTCCATATGTGTACCACCCTCTGCATGGAAAAGAGTCCCCTGAAGTCTTTTTCATATCCTTCCTCACCCTAAACCTATGCCCTCTAGTTCTGGACTCCCTGACCCCAGGGAAAAGACTTTGTCTATTTATCCTATCCATGCCCCTCATAATTTTGTAAACCTCCGAGGCTCCAGGGAAAACAGCCCCAGCCTGTTCAGCCTCTCCCTGTAGCTCAAATCCTCCAACCCTGGTAACATCCTTGTAAATCTTTTCTGAACCCTTTCAAGTTTTACAACATCTTTCTGATAGGAAGGAGACCAGAATTGCACGCAATATTCCAACAGTGGCCTAACCAACGTCCTGTACAGCCGCAACATGACCTCCCAACTCCTGTACTCAATACTCTGACCAATAAAGGAAAGCATACCAAACGCCTTCTTCACTATCCTATCTACCTGCAACTCCACGTTCAAGGAGCTATGAACCTGCACTCCAAGTTTCTGCAACACTGCCTAGGACCTTACCATTTAGTGTATAAGTCCTGCTAAGACCTGCTTTCCCAAAATGCAGCACCTCGCATTTATCTGAATTAAACTCCATTTGCCACTTCTCAGCCCATTGGCCCATCTGGTCAAGATCCTGTTGTAATCTGAGGTAACCCTCTTCGCTGTCCACTACACCTCCAATTCTGGTGTCATCTGCAAACTTACTGACTGTACCTCTTATGCTTGTATCCAAATCATTTATGTAAATGACAAAAAGTAGAGGGCCCAGCACCGATCTTGTGGCACTCCACTGGTCACAGGCCTCCAGTCTGAAAAACAACCCTCCACCATCACCCTCTGTCTTCTGCCTTTGAGCCAGTTCTGTATCCGAATGGCTAGTTCTCCCTGTATCTATGTAGGACTCATTATTGGGTAAATTTGTTTCTATTTACTGATGTTAATGTACAACATTCAGGAGAAACTGCATCATGGTCAATTGGCATCTGTGTGTTTGAACATATCATACGAAATAGGCCTTGAACCTCTGGACCAGCAAGAGGAGAGAATTTAGGTATTGTTTCCTTCCTGATACCTGTCCAATGATAACATCACCTTTTTGGTGGATATTGGGTTAGAATTTTCCACTGAAAGTGATGGAGTCCATTGTCTATATCTGGATATGGTTTGGCATATTTAAATGCTCTCTGATCATAATTCCATTACCATACAGCAGTGCAGGATGCAAGAAAAGCCTTCCTAATGTCAAATATTGTTAGGGTATGCAAGAGGGAGAGTTACTTTTTTTAAAATTAAGGTCTGTTAAAGGAGTACAATCAACTTCACAAGATGGAATATTTTCTTCACAGAATTCCTGTAGTGGGAAGCAGACCATTCGGCCCATCACTGCCCCTCATGTCACAATATTTGACTTTTTCTTAACAACTGATGTCTTCTCCTGAGCTATCCCATGGGGAGTCAGTCCAACCTTGGTCCACCTGTGAATTTCCTCTGTATTCTCAAGGCATGCCAGTCTATACAAGTAATTTGGCATTAGTTGAATATTCCTGTGTAGACTTGCTGAGCAACCAGTGAACAAACATAATCTCCCCTTCCCAGATTCAGTTGAGCTCAGTGATCAATGGGGCGGTTACCTCATGCCGAAATCCAGCCTCCTCAGCACCAGAGAGGCTAATCTGCTGTAATATCCGCAATGATATGGAGCAGCTGCATGAGGACTGCAGGATCTGGTGCCAAATCTTCCACTATTTATGGAAGGAACATGGAGTCTGCACCTAAACCCTCTTTTCATTGAAATGTTTCCATAGAATATGAGCAGCAATGTTTCTTTTCTTGGTAGGTAGACTTTTCATTCACCCAATGCTATTTGATGCATCTGTTCCTTGTCTGTCACATGTCAAATTCAGAATTAAGCATTGCTGACCCTAAGATTGTGAGAACAAAATTAATTATTTCTGGGAATATGGAATGAAAACAAAACATGATGGAAATATGCAACTGACATGTCAGAATACACAATATTGCAGGGGTAGTCCCCTGTCTGATTGAGGTGTAAATGTTTGGTTCAGTTCTGTTATAAAGCTTGATTATTTTGTTGAAATGGTCTTGACACTTTGGGAATGTTTATCATACTTTACTACCCAGCATGATGTTAATTTGGTCAAAATTATCTAATTGATTTCAATCTCAATGCCTATTGTTTGGTATCACTAAAATAATACTTATAGAAGATTTTAATACACTTTGATCAATATGATCCACTGGGCATGGTACGATCACATGAGGAGTTCAGAGAGGAATTTTCTATTTTCTTTAAATTTAAAATTAAATACAGCAGACACAGGAAATCTGAAAATTCTGGAGAAACTCAATGGGTTTAGTGGCATCTGTGGAGGGTGAAATAGAGTTAACATTTCAAGTCAAGGTATATTCAGTTCTAATGAAGAGTAAGACTTGAAACTTTACCTCTGTTTTTCTCACTCCACAGATGCTGCCAAACCTGCTGAGGTTCTCCAGCATTCCCTGTGAACTTATTTTTATGTCTTTCCCTCATTTGGCTGGTTTCCCTTCTTGATTTTTTTTTCTCTGATTCTAACAGGATGTGACATGATTACAGGATATGACATGGTTACAAGTACTACTGGAATTGTGAAGTGAAGGGGCAAGAGACATTGTAGGAAGTGTCTGTTCCTTGCACCAGGAATATAGAATCCCACAGTGTGGAAGCAGACCATTCAGCCCATCAAGTCCACACTGCCCCCTCTGAGCATTCCACCTTCATTTCCTATGCGAATTCCACCAAGCCTGCAAATTGTTGGATTGTGGGAGGAAATCAGAGCGCTCGGAGGAAACCCACACACTTACAGGGAGAATGTGCAAGCTCCACACAGCTTGTCGCCCGAGGCGAGAATTGAACCCAGGTCCCTGGCGCTGTGAGGCAGCAGTGCTAACCACTGAGCCACCGTGCCATCCACATATAATACAAAGCTTGATAGAATATCTACTCTGCTTCTGCCTGTAACTTTCCTGTGTTTGTCTTAAGTCTATCAGTCATATTAGTTTACCACAAATTACCTTCACTGTAAAAGCTCAATATAAAGAAACTACTAAAATAAAATTATCTGCTGATATAAAATGTGGCTGAATTTGGAGCTGGCATCAGGAACCCTCCATGAACTTTGATAGTTATGTGTAGCCAAGTTCAATGCTGCTGATGTTTGCCCCATTGACAGCCTGTCATTGCAATCCTCCCCATCACTCTGATATTGTGAGTGGTTGTGCCCTGAAATATACTGAGAGACAAAAAAACTTCAGATGCTGGAATCCAAAGTAGACGGGCAGGAGGTTGGAAGAACACAGTGGGCCAGGCAGCATTAGGAGGTGGAGAAGTCAACACTTCTTCAAGACTTCTTCAGTCCTGAAGAAGGGTTACATTTGAAACGTTGACTTTCCCACCTCATGATGTTGCTTCGCTTGCTGTGTCCTTCCAGCCTCCTGCCTGAAACATGATGAGCCAAGGCTTCATCACTGTTATATTTAGACTGAGGGGTAATGTGAAGCTGTTCAGGATACAGGTGACATTTAGTAAATACTCACAAAAGTAACCATCAAGGGTAAACTGGCAGGTTCAACTCTTGAGTTGCATTATTTTTGTGTTCAATGTGAATCGCAACCGTGACTGAGACTAACACCTTTGTCTTTGAGATAGAAGCTTACAGAATCTGCCCACTCGGGAGATTTGAGTACATTAATATGATGCTTCAGTGAGATGTTGAGGATGAGTTACAAGGTCCAAAATGGCATCCTTTGTCTTCAATGTGAAATCAAACCCATCTGATCTGCTGGTGGATGTAAAAAATATTAAGGCTTATTTTTCAAAAGTTGTTCCTGGTGTCTTGACCAATAGTTATCTCTCAACAAGATCTCACTAATATTTGGTCATTATTAAGTTACTGGGATCTTGCTGTGTGCAAAATGGCTGTCGTGTTTCCTAAATGTCAACTTGGCTATGATGTGTTTTGGGGGTTCTGAGGTTGTGAAAGGTGGTGTGTAAATGCAAATCCTGCAGTTTTGTAACTTGAGACAAAATATATCAAACTCACCAATATTCTGATACTACACCTGAAAACTGTAGCATTTCCTTAAAAATACTGGGTACAGTCTCAAACAGCTGTAATTTCATAAGGGGTTGAAACCAATGTTGCATTCAAGCTAAATAAAAACTGGAAGAACTGCAGATGCTGTAAAGGATTCCTCTTTCTCTAATGAGAGAGCAAGTGCCAACTGCTTCAATGCAACAAAAACAGAAATTGCTGGAAAAGCTCAGCAGGTCTGGCAGCATCTGTGAAGAGAAATCAGAGTTCAAGACCCTTCAAGGGACACCTGACCTGAAGCATTAACTCTGATTTCTCTTCACAGATGCTGCCAGACCTGCTGAGTTTTTCCAGCAATTTCTGTTTTTGTTGCATTGAAGCAGTTGGCACTTGCTCTCTCATTAGAGAAAGAGGAATCCTGGCCATGAATGTTAGAATAACATTGGTGGACAGCTGACACAAATGGGAAACAAAAAGGATTGAAAATTGCTTTGTGAGATGCAATTAGAGGAAAAGAAAAAGCATTACACATTCCAATCTTTCACACCATCCATCTTTTTCTCGGGAAGGTTGACCAGTTAGTACATATCATGTTACACAGTTAGGAGTTAGGCAATTCAGATTAATAATGCCTACACTATGTTCAATTGGGACTATTAAAGTTACCTCTCACACACCTTGTTAAAATGTCAATCACATACGACTGGTAACTTCACATTCCAGTGTCATGCCACATGTTATCATGTATTGGAATAAAGCTAAAACTGTTCCTCATCTGTGTAAAACCTGTAGTGACACTGGAAACTAAACAGAAAATGTTGTGAGTCTCACCAAGTCAGACAGCAACCGGGAAGAGAGGAAGGGAGTTAATGGGCAGAATTTAATTGTGTGTGTGTGTATGTATATTGGTGGGGGAAGTGGAGGGGTGATAGGGGTAGTGTACATGTCCAGCTCAGGGGTTTTAGTTGGTCACAAGATAACTCTCTGAGGAGAAAGTGAGGTCTGCAGATGATGTAGATCAGAGCTGAAAATGTGTTGCTGGAAAAGCGCAGCAAGTCAGGCAGCATCCAGGGAACAGGAGAATCGACGTTTCGGGCATAAGCCCTTCTTCAGGAATGAGGAAAGTTTGTCCAGCAGGCTAAGATAAAAGGTAGGGAGGAGCCTGACCTGCTGCGCTTTTCCAGCAACACATTTTCAGCACAAGATAACTCTCTCCCATCTCCCAGAACCTCCAAGTTTCTTTTTACTTTGCACCACACTGAGAGCTCATTTCTACTCATTCTTCACCCTGAATTGAAGACCCACCATAATGAACTTACTCTCAAACATCCTCCGTGCAACCTGAATCCTGACAATACATTTTAACAGTGCTCACCCTGCTCCTCTACCCTCACCCAGTGGAGACACAGTGATAGTCATCACCAAACCTCTCCTGCAAGCCCACCATCTTGCCACTTCACTTCAGCTCTGATGAAGAGTCATCTCAACTCGAAACATTAACTTTCTCTGTCTCCATGGATGCTGTCTGACCCACTGTGATCTCCAGCATTTGGTGTTTTCAGTACAGATTCCAGCATCTGCAGTAACTTGTTCCTGTATCTCTTGTGCAGCTCTGCATGCTCCCTTACGCATTGAATTTCCCCCAATCAATGTCCCTACTCCCCAGCCAATCTCTGACATTGCTGTTTGCTTGATCATTCAGGTGTATGGATATGCTGTATCGGTTACATTGATATCTCAGTCTATCGTAAACCAAGCTGTCAACTCCTCATCCTAGAGCCCTAATGACAAATATGACCAGTGGGATTTATGTGTTTGCATTAATGTGCACCTTTACATGATAGCACTGAGAAAGCTTGGCTCTGGCTGAGGTACCAACACACTAACAGGCACGGCAAGGAATGCAAGCAAGACAAAACATGGAAGCTACGAACGTACAGGAAAATGCGAAGTGAGTGATCACTAAGAGAGTAAGCATAAAGCCCTGAGATAAACAAAGAATGGTGAAAGCTGAAGATCTGTTTAAAAAAAACAGAAAAAACTGGAGAAACTACAGATTCTGGTAATATCTGTGGGGTGAGAAACAATCTTAACATTTCAAGTCCAGTGACTAGCATCTAGGAAAAGGTGGTACTGGTGCTGAGGTTGGGGGTGGGTGGTTAGTGAATGGGTCAAGATAGAGTGCAGAGGGAGAGGAAGGAAATCAGGCAGACCAAGGACTCTGTCTGTGAAAGTGACCCCGAGTTTCCAGTTGCCTGCCACTTCAACACACTGCCATGTTCCCTGGCCAACATTACTGTCTCAGGCCTACTGTAGTGCACCACCAAAGCCCAGCATAAGCTGGAAGAACAGCATCTCATTTTTCACGTGGACACCATGCAGCCTTAAGTTTTTAATCATTTTAGAGCCTGAACACTTCCTTCCATATCCTTTACACACCATGTCATGACATGGGCTGCTTTCAGCACAGCCAACCGACTCTTTACATAATCATTGTCCCCATTTTCAGCTTTTCTCATTCTCTGGCATCCCTTTGTTTGCTTCACTTCTTTACTTCTTATCCAGGCTCTGTCTCCACCTATTCACTCATTCCTTCCCCCCTCCTCCAGCCCCCCCCCATCCCACTTCTCACCATTAGCATTTGTACCACCTTGTCTTAGTTCTGTAGGAAGGTCACTGGACTTGAAACCTTAACTCTGCTTTCTCTGTCCAGAGATGCTGCCAGATCTCCTGAGTTTCTCCAGCAGTGTTGAGATACAGCCTGGTCCAATTCCTTTGCCTGTTTCTGTATGGGAAGTGGCCTTGCAGTTGCCTTTCGATAATAGTTTCCTTCTATGATGCAAGTCTGTGCTTCCTGAGCATCTGCAGGTAGATCGGAGAGGTGCCATGATGATCACCAGGGGTTGGCAAATGCCAATGTGTGTGGATGAGGGCCGTGTGCTTAGTGCCCAGGAATCGTGCCCCTGAGATTGTGTTTGGTGCTGACCAACATGGAAGCTGATAGAGGCCAGTGGCAAAGCTGATGTCACCAGGTCCCTACTCTGAATTTCACATCAAGAATTCTCGATGTCTAGCTTCTTACATTGGATCAGAAGCTGAATATTAATGAGCTGAGTTAATAAGGTGGTTAACAATCTACAATTCCCCTGAATTGGCAACTCACCCCTTGGCACAAATATGAAAGATGCAATGGGTTGCTCCCAACTTTGTGATAGACTTCATCGGTCACCTCATCCCGTTCTGCCACAAATCTCACTGTAACCCTCATCATTCAGACCCCTCAAAGATTCTGCCCTGGATCATCTTTAAACCCAATGTAGCTGGTGGCAATAAAAAAGGTGTGTCCTGTCTTTTCTGAATATTGTTCCACTCTGACAGAGTTCCCCAGGGGCCACTGCATGCCTTTGATGGCCAGTGTTTGATGATCCCGGAAGACACACACACTGGTGTTGCTTTAGGCAAACTGTTGCAGGCGTGGCAATCCATTTAATCACTGCTCGGACAATTCGGTCTGATGAGTTCAGTTGTATCAGCCTCTTGCACAAATACTTGTGACACTCATATCCCACATTCCATTTGAATTGTTTTAACAGACGTCCCACAAGTACACAGTATTGGCAACTCAGAAACAAGGTAAAAACAATGACTGCAGATGCTGGAAACCAGATTCTGGATTAGTGGTGCTGGAAGAGCACAGCAATTCAGGCAGCATCCGAGGACAGGCAAAATCGACGTTTCGGGCAAAAGCCCTTCATCAGGAATAAAGGCAGAGAGCCTGAAGCATGGAGAGATAAGCTAGAGGAGGGTGGGGGTGGGGAGAGAGTAGCATAGAGTACAATAGGTCAGTGGGGAAGGAGATGAAGGTGATAGGTCAGGGAAGAGAGGGTGGAGTGGATAGGTGGAAAAGGAGCTGGGCAGGTCGGACAAGTCCGGACAAGTCGAGTTGCTGGAGGTTATAAACTAGGATGAGGTGGGGGAAGGGGAAATGAGGAAACTGTTGAAATCCACATTGATGCCCTGGGGTTGAAGTGTTGTCGTCACTGATGGAGATGGAGAGGTCCAGGAAGGGGAGGAAGGTGTCAGAGATGGTCCAGGTAAATTTAAGGTCAGGGTGGAATGTGTTGGTGAAGTTGAGTCGTCACTGATGGAGATGGAGAGGTCCAGGAAGGTCGTCACTGATGGAGATGGAGAGGTCCAGGAAGGTCGTCACTGATCAGAAACAGACTATTCAGCCTGGCTGGTACATCTGATGGATTTCTGCTCCACACAAGGTCAGAAGTCACACGTCACCAGGTTACGGTGAAATCACAAGCTTTGGGAGCACTGCTCCTTCTTCAGAGGAAGTGTTCATTTCCCTTATCAGCTGATGCAGTTTCCTTTTAAGTGGATCTTAACTTTTCAATTTTGTTTTGACCTTTGTATTCATCTCCATTACTCGTGCTGGCTCATTCCATTTTGTAAGTACTACTTAGATAAAGGGAATTCCCTATTGGATTGATTAGTGATGATCTTATATTTATGACCCTTAGTTCTGGTATCACCTGCTTGTATTCCTGCCTTTTTAACATGAAGTGGCCCCCAGCACCACTCTATTAGCCTTCATGATTACTTTCCCACCTGTACACTAGTATTTAATGATTTATGTACATGGTAACCAATAACTCATTACACCTCCACAGTTCCTGGTTTCTCACCATAGAAAAAGAATCCACTTTGTCTGCCTTGGATCCAGAACAAATTACCTCACGCTTCCTTACATTAAACTCCTTTATCTCTGTATTGTTCACTCAAATAATTTATCTGCGTCATTTTCTGGTCCTGACGACCCAACTCACTGTCCCTCTTAACATATTCTCATACAATTCTCCATTCCTTCATCCAGTTCATTGATTGTAGTGTGGTAAAAATCTGAGGTCCAGTACAAATTCCTAGAGAATGCTAATCTTCAGATCTGGCCTCTCAGAGATCCCTTTATTTTGCTTGTGTGAGAGGGTGTATATTAGTTTGTGAAGGTGTTTACAATAAGGTGCTTGATTGTGTGTGTGTGTGTATGTGTGTGTGTATGTGTCTGTGTGTGTGTGTGTGAGAGAGAGAGATATGGAATGGGAGTATGTGTGTAAGTGGCTATGTCCTTCCATCAGTATGTCTTTGTGAGTGTGTGAGAACACAAATGATTGTGTGTACAAGAACAAGTAACAAAGAAGTAATGAGCACAAATGGGTTGAAATCTAGAACTCTACTCCCAAAGAAGCGGTTGAACTTCATTTCATTCGAAAGGCAAAAATTAGGTGATAAGGGTATTAACTGAGATGGAAGCAAGGGGGACAGAAGGAAATGAGGTACAGATTAATGATGTACTTGAATGGCTGATAACCTGAAGGGGTCCACGATCTCCTCCCACTCCTCCGAGAGACAAAATAGCCAGGAGAGTGATTTGGCTTCAGAGCAGTAGGTGTTTACACAAGAACAGCACTGGACATAGTTTCGAACCTGTAGTAAAATATAAGTGCCTTTTTTTTAACTGGTGTTTGTCATAAAGCGAGTTCAGTGGAGGTTCACTGATACCAGAGATGGCAGGATTGTCATATGAGGAGAGATTGGTTCAACTGGGCCTGTGTTCACTAGAACTTAGAAAGGTGAGGATAGGGTAAATAGACAAAGTATTTTCTCTGGGATGGGGGAGTCCAAAACAAGAGCGCATAGGTTTAAGGTGAAGGGGAAAGATTCAAAAGGGCTAACGGTTTCATGCAGAGGGTGGTGTGTGCATGGAATGAGCTGCCAGAGAAAATGGTGGAGGCTGGTACAATTACAACATTTAAAAGGCAACATGAATAGGAAGGGTTTAGAGGGATATGGGCCAGATGCTGGCAAATGGGACTAGATTAATTAAGGAAATGTGGTCGGCATGGATGAGTTGGACCAAAGAATTGTTTCCATGCTGCACATCTTTCTGACTGTATGACTCTATGAGAAGGGATCTGATTGAAACATATGTGCCGAGACAGAGTGGATACAGGGAAGACGTTTCCCCTGGTTCGGGAAGCTAGAGCCAGGGGACACAGTCTCAGGATATGGAGCTGGCCATTTTGGACTGAGGTAAGGAAACATTTCTTTACTCAGAGGATGGTCAGGCTGTGGAATTCACTATGCAGCCTAGGTCTCTGGGAAGCAAGAGAGGAGATTGAAGAGCCATTGGCCTTGATTTTTATGTCCTCGTTGTCTACAGGAGTAGTGCCAGAAGATTGGAGGCTAGCAAATGTGGTTCCCTTGTTCAAGAAGGGGAGTAGGGATAACCCTAGTAACTATAGGCCGGTGAGTCTCACTTCTGTTGTGGGCAAAATCTTAGAGAGAATTGTAAGGGATAGGATTTATGAACATCTGGATAGGAATAATGTGATCAAGGATAGTCAGCATGGTTTTGTGAAGGGCAGGTCGTGCCTCACAAACCTTATTGAATTCTTTGAGAAGGTGACTAAGGATGTGGACGAGGGGAAAGCAGTAGATGTGGTGTATATGGATTTTAGTAAGGCATTTGATAAGGTTCCCCATGGTAGACTACTGCAAAGAATACGGAGGTGTGGCATTGAGGGTGAGTTGGAGGTTTGGATTAGGAGTTGGCTGGCTGGAAGAAGACAGAGGGTAGTAGTTGATGGCAAAGGTTCATCTTGGAGTGCCGTCACTAGCGGTGTTCCGCAAGGATCTGTTTTGGGACCATTGCTGTTTGTCAGTTTTATAAATGACCTGGAGGAGGGGTTAGAAGGTTGGGTGAGCAAGTTTGCGGAT
The DNA here is from genome assembly GCF_037043375.1 of Chiloscyllium plagiosum. Taxonomy (NCBI): domain Eukaryota; kingdom Metazoa; phylum Chordata; class Chondrichthyes; order Orectolobiformes; family Hemiscylliidae; genus Chiloscyllium; species Chiloscyllium plagiosum. The sequence continues at coordinate 33,640,509 of NW_028270170.1, read as the reverse complement.
GATACGAAAGTCGGAGGAGTTGTAGACAGTGAGGAAGGATATGGCAGGTTACAGCGGGATATAGATAAGCTGCAGAACTGGGCAGAAAATTGGCAAATGGAGTTCAATGTAGCTAAGTGTGAGGTGATTCACTTTGGTAAGAGTAATAAAAAGATGGGGTACTGGGCTAATGGTCGGATACTTGGTAGTGTGGATGAGCAGAGGGATCTTGGTGTCCATGTACACAGATCTTTGAAAGTTGCCACCCAGGTAAATAGTGCGGTGAAGAAGGCATATGGCGTATTGGCTTTTATTGGTAGAGGAATTGAGTTCCGGAGTACTGAGGTCATGTTGCAGTTGTATAAGACTCTGGTGCGGCTGCATCTGGAGTATTGTGTGCAGTTTTGGTCACCATATTATAGGAAGGATGTGGAGGCACTGGAACGGGTGCAGAGGAGGTTTACCAGGATGTTGCCTGGTATGGTAGAAAGATCGTATGAGGAAAGGCTGAGGCACTTGGGGTTGTTTTCATTGGAGAAAAGAAGGTTTAGGGGTGACTTGATAGAGGTGTACAAGATGATTAGGGGTTTAGATAGGGTCGACAGTGAGAATCTTTTTCCACGTATGGAGTCAGCTATTACAAGGGGGCATAGCTTTAAATTAAGGGGTGGTAGGTATAGGACAGATGTTAGGGGTAGATTCTTTACTCAGCGAGTCGTGAGTTCATGGAATGCCCTGCCAGTAGCAGTGGTGGACTCTGCCTCTTTATGGGCATTTAAGCGGGCATTGGATAGGCATATGGAGGATAGTGGGCTAGTGTAGGTTAGGTGGGCTTGGATCGGCGCAACATCGAGGGCCAAAGGGCCTGTACTGCACTGTATTCTTCTATGTTCTATGTTCTATGTGTTCAATAAAACAGATTCGCAATACTTTAGATCTTAAAGTCCTCAAGGTGTATGCAGACAAAGTGTCAATATGGCATTTAGATAGAGGACCAACCATGTTCATATGGAATGGTGGAGTAGACTGAGTGCACTATTACTGCTTGTAGTTTTTATGTCGACCGGCAATTGCTTTGGGTCTTCCCTTCAGACTTGTGTCATAATTTTTTCCTGAAGAAGGGCTTATGCCCGAAACGTCGATTCTCCTGTTCCTTGGATGCTGCCTGACCTGCTGCGCTTTTCCAGCAACACATTTTTCAGCTCTGATCTCCAGCATCTGCAGCCCTCACTTTCTCCTCATAATTTTTTCTCCCTAACACTGACAGTTAGACCACATCCATTCATTCATGCCATTTGGCATTGATGTTTGAGACTGCCTCAGCTCATTTTTGCCTTTGACGTCCTTTCGCCTCATTACTTGTGTACAATTCTTTTGCTGTCTTGGTCAGCTGATTTTGACCAAGTTTTCAGAGGACTTGGGAGTCTGCCTTTTAAATGCGGCACAGAGATTTCATCAGAAAACCCTAGAAAAGGGATTAAATTCAACCCTGATGCATCTGCACTGATTCTTCATGAACTACTGCACAAAATTAGTGAGGCAGCTTTACCTTTTGCCAAACTTCCAGGATTGTTCTGGAATCTCCAGGAATTGTAGAGCAATCTCCGAGAAACTGCTGTGAGCAACCCTGCAGTAAAACAAAACGTTGGGGCATTAAAAGAAAAATGTTTTCATTTTCTTTGAACAGTTTTGTTTATTAGTTTGAAAACTACTTGACATGGGGAGAAGAAGCAGCTTAATGAGACTGGACTGTTGGAGACGGGAGACCATGCGATAAAATCTCCAGGAAAATGTCCAACCAAAGTTGGCAACTTCATTTTAGTATGGCTTCAATCTGTGTTTCAGTAAAAGTGCTCCATTTTGAAAAGAAACTAAAGAGGAAATAGTTTAAAATTTTGTTGCCAGTTCGTATAAATTTGTGTTCAAAACATTTGTTTCCATTGTTCCCAATTTTGCCAGAATACCAATGGAATTGGATTTCATATTGACCTCCTGTGGACCCATAACTTCCCATTAATGACAACTCGGAGCCAAGTGTCTTCCTGAAATGCTTGTGGTGCCTCTCACAAAGTGAGAATTTGCATCTCCAACGGCTGTAATTGAAAAAAGGCATTTCAAGGAGTGTGAGGAGGCGGCGTCAGGAAAGGAGGAGGAGTGGACCAAGGTGTCCCTGAGAAAAGCTGACAAGGGTAGGGAGAGGAATCTGTGTCTGGGGCGGTGGCATCTGGCTGGACACGGTGGAAGGAGCCTCTTCTGCTTCTTTGGGTGCAGATGCTGGTGAGGTGGAAAATGAGGACATACCCCCACGGCTCCTTCCCCTACAGTTATAACACCTGCCTGTTTACCTGCTTCCTCCTCACTATCTGGAGCTCCAGACCCACTTTCCGGATGAAGCAGCACTTCACTCAATCTAAGCCACTCTATTCGCTGCTCGCAATGTTCACACTCTGCTACATTGGGGAGATGAAGCCCAGACCCGGTGACTGCTTTGCAGAAACATTTATGTTCTGTCCATAAAAATAATCCCGAGGTTTCAGACGCCTGCCACGTCAATGCATCACCGTGTTCTCTGGCCATCGTTTCGGCCTTGGGCCTACTTCAGTGCTCCAGCGAAGGTCAGTGCACGCACCTCACTTTGCGCTTGGGGACCCTGCAGTTCTCAGGACTCAATATTGAGTTCAATAATTTTAGAATCCGAATACCTTCTTCCATGTCCTTTACCCACCTCCTCACACCAGGCCCAATCATGACATGATTCAGCCCAGCCAACTCATGTACTTATAGACACTGCTATCAGATTGTTTCCTTCCCTGTCTTGCCATCATCAATTCATTTGTCTGCCTATTTGCCATTCTCTCTTTGGTTTCCAGCTATCCACGCACTCCTTCACTCTTCCCCACCAATCCTGCTGTTCTCAGCATATATACCTCTTTTTAACCAGGCTACTATCAGTTCTAAAGAAGGGTCATTGGATCATGAAACAATAGCTCTGCCAGCCCTGCCGAGTTTCTCCACCAATTTCTGTTTTTCTCTCTCGATTACTAGTCCAGTGACATTGTCACAGTCTCCCCCCATAATGCTATATTGTGCAATTCACTTTTGCCTCAACTGGTCTTCCCTTTCAAATTCTATGGCAGGAAAATAAATAAACCCAATAATATTAAAAATACACTGCTTTTACCTTGCCAATTTATTTCATTTCTGTTCCTGCACATGTGAAAAAAAATCCTTAATTTATTTTCACTTGCTTATGAATATGTTTTCTCTTGTTATTGCTGTTGGAATCATAGAATCCTACAGTGTGGAAGCAGGCCATTCAGCCCATCAAATCCACACCACCACTCGGAAAAGCAACCCACCCCCTTACACCATCCCTGTATTTCCAATGGTTAATCCACCCAGCCTGCGCATTACATTTAGCACGGCCAAACCACCTAACTTGCACATCTTTGGACAGTGGGAGAAAACCAGAGCACCCACACAGCCATGGATAGAACATGCAAACTCCACCCAGAGCAGTTGCCTGAGGCTGGAATTGAACCCAGCTCCCTTGGCACTGTGAGGCAGCAGTACTGACCACTGAGCCACTCTAGAGCTGACCCTGATACTACAGTAGAAAAAAGGGCACAGGTAGAATTGGACTGGTCAGGATCACAGCACTTGTAATAATTTACACAATTTTACTCAAAAGATTAAGGCTTCATTTTGATTCAAAATTTAACAGTTGGAAAAGTTCCAAAGCGAAAAGGATTGAATGCCACTGTTGCTGCCCCACAAATGCTAATCGCGGGTGGGTTTTGTTTGTTGTCTCTGGGCTTGTTAACAAGGACCCCAGAAACGGGGCTTTGCTTTTTTAAAAAATTCTGATCCCCTCTCTTGCTACCTGGCAAGCGTTCTGTGAAACCGGAGTTTGTCTCTTAGTGATCTTCTATCCCTATAAAACAAAGTCATTTTGGAGATAAATATCAGCTGGAGCCAAGAAAGTGCACACACACCATAAAATTTGAAAAATGAACTATCCCTGAAGAAATCTAGCTGGCCCCCCTTCCCAGACTACAGGCAGGAAAGAAATATATTGATGGGTTTCAGACTGCAAGGAGGGGGATTTTTCTCAACTGGATCAAATAAATAAATCTCAATAAATGCCTGAGCTGTATGCATGCCAAGGTCCATCTCTCAAATACGTGTGGCAAACATGCCACTTTGGATATGCCACCCACCCCTTCGAATGAGATGACTCAAAATGAGGGCAGGAACTGTTTTGCTGTTGTTTTGCCTTTACTGTGATCCAATTTCTGTTAGTGTTTTGCTTAAAATAATCTGTGAAGCTCCCAAGCCGCTTGTGAAAGGCCCAGCATGCTGCAAGAGATTGGAAGATCTTCTTAAGACTGTACGCTAACCCCTTGTGAAATCTGAACAACAGCAACACATCTTTGAAACCCCAAAAGAGGGCTCCGTTACTGACCACATGCCTCATTGTGTTAAGTTACATTGGTCTTGGCTTGGAAAGTTGCAGATTTAGCACTGGTAACAAGCCAAGACTTGTAACTGGAAAAAGTTGAGGAGTATAAAAAGGGCAAAATTAAATTCAGAAAGTTAAAAAGAGAAACAGCCAGAAGCACAGGTTGTGTTTTTATCCAAAAAATGAGCAGAGTAGACCCCATTTCCAAAGAATTGATTGAGTCTTGGACTAGTTCCAGCACAGGCCATTCAACCCATCATGGCTGTGACAGCTCTCCACAAGAGCAAAAAGCCATTCCCCTGCCTGCAAATCACTTCTGTTTAGGTGCTTGTCAATGCTCTCTTGAAAGCTCTGAGTGAGTCTGTTTGCATCACACGTTTCTAATCCTCCCCACCCACCACTTAAAAATGTTGCCTTTGGTTCTTTTGCGAGTCAATCAATACTCTCTCATTCCTCACTGTTTCGACAGTTTCCCTCAATCTATCCAGGACAGTCTACTTATGGTTTTGAAAACCTCTGTCAAGAATGTTTTCCAGAAGGAATTAGACACCGTCTTCAGACGAAATGGATCAAAGGGCAGAGGGACAGGTCAGGAAAAGGGTAATGAGTTAGATGATCAGCCGTTATTCATGTTGAATTGGGGCAGCACGGTGGCTCAGTGGTTAGTACTGTTGCCTCACCGCCCCAGGGACTCAGGTTCAATTTTAACCTCAGGCGACTGCCTGTGTGGAGTTTGCACATTCTCCCTACGTCTGCGTGGGTTTCCTCCAAGTATTCCAGTTTCTTCCCACAATCCAAAGATGTGCAGTTTAGGTGGATTAGTCATGCTAAATTGCCTCATAGTGTCCAGGGATGTGCTGGCTATGTGGATTAGCCATGGGAAATGCAGAGATAGGGTAGGGGGTTGGGTCTGAGTGGGATGCCTTTTGAAAGTGTGGCATAGACATGATGGACTGAATAGCCTGCTCCCACACTGTAGGGGTTCTAGGAATAGCCTACTCAACTCTATGTTTCTATCAAATCTCCTTTGAACCTTCTCTTCCCTGAGGAGGACACAGCTTCATCAATCTGTTCATCTCACTCCAGTCTCTCATCACTGGAACTCTGCAAGTACAAATTCACCCCACAAATGTGTGTGTGTGTGTATGTGTGTGTCTGTCTGTGGTGGGGCGTTGTGAGTGTCTGTGAGAACTATCACTGGAACTATTCATGAAACCTTTTCTATAATCTCTCTAAAGCCTTCATATCCTTTTAAAGTGTGGTGGCTAAGTTAGGTTAGAGTTTTGTAAAAGTTGATCAGAGCTCCATTATCTCAGCATAACTCTTGTTAGAAAAAAATGGAAACTCTGTGGCTTATTTGGGAGTTACATTGGTGAGATAGTTCAGTTGTAAATCTAACCCACACAGTATCTGACCAAAGACTGTGTGGTTATTGGAGCAAATCTGTAAAGATTGAATGCAAGAAAGGTCGAAGATGTTCTAAGCCTCTCCCCAAGCACCCTTCATTCTGATAAACCCAAAGTTAATGTTATTTTCTTTAAATCTCAGTTTTTCACAATGCATCAACCAGAATAAGCATACAGAGAGGGAGTCTCTGCTAATCATGTTTTGTAACTGGTAACTATGTGTTAGACCGTAGTAGGCTATTAGAAGGAAGATGATAAGAGATCAATACTTCTTCCTGAAGGCAATTATCTCATATCTCTTCGGTGCCTTCTCCAGGTGGTCGAGTTAAGATTGTGGAGAATTTAGCAGATGCTTTGAAGGGTCGTGAATTTATTTTCTGGAGATAGTACATATTTAGTATTACAAATGATTAACAGTTAAGGACCTGTTGGACTGAATGGCCTGTTTCTGTGCTATAAAGTTCTGTGTAATTCTATTGCAGGTCTATTTCTCAGATGCTTGTAAGAATTCTGGCCTCCATGTCAGTCTGCAGAAGACGGAAGTTATATACCAGCCTTTTTCCAAAATATGCAGACAGCTTCAGGCCAGGCTGAAACCCAAACAATGAGAGTCAGTCAGTCATGCCTTTTTTTTTCTGCTATGGCCTGTGGCACTAGGAAAAGACAGGATAATCAGAAATGCCATATTTTAAAAGGCTGTAACTGATAGAAAGGGAAAGTGACGGAAGGATCAATAAGTAGGAGGGAGAAGTCATTGAGGGAGTTAAAGAGGAGGGAAAGGAAACTGAGCTGTGGAGGGGAGACAAATGTGAGATATAGTGGGCAGACAAGACTGAGGTTGCTGAGCTGAACAGTTTGAGAGCGAAACATTCAGGGGAGATGGCCTCACGATGGGCTAGCAATCCACAGGCTCTGAATAATACCCTGGGGATCTGAGTTTAAATCCTTCCCCAGCAACTGGTGGGGTTTAAATTCAATGAATAAATTTAGATTAACAAGTTCAACAATGCTGATCATGACAACTATCTTCAACTGTTGTAAGATGTCATCTGGTTTTCTAATGTCCTTTAGAGAAGGACAGCTGCTGCCCTATCCAGCCTGACCTGTAAGATATTGACTCTGAAATAGCCAACACTCAGTTGATGGGCAATTAGGTTTGAGCATCAAATGCTGGCCTTTGCCACCCAGGAAGAAAAAGTTAAGCTGAAGAGAGTTAAGCAAGAGGGGACAGACTCAGGAGTCTTTGTGGTCTGGAGTACGAAAACTCAGAATAGAAAACTTCATATTTTACACAGAAAACAGTTTAAATCTCAGTTTTTAGGCCATGCCAAATTGCCCGTAATGTCCAAGGGCATGGGATTAACTCATCACTTTTATTCAATACAACACAGTCCTGACAAAATACAAACTATTTTGGTAAGGGTTCATCCTTGGTACAAGGAAACCAATGAAGTTCAGAAAGGGTTAAAAGGCAGCCTTGACTGCCCTACAATAGAAATACTGTCTGCTTGAATTGTGAAGTCTTGCATTCAGCACTGTAAGCTGTGGCTGGAGCTGCAGAATGAAAGCACGTTGTTAGGGCCACCTAGCAATGGGGAAGCAGGAAGAATATGGTTTCCTGTTGCCATCATCACCTGTGATTATTTCCTCTGGTAGGAATGTACAAGGCTTCCAATGAAACAGCTCGCTTTTAATTGGTGCACAATGGACTGTGATCTGGGTTATTAAACTCTCTCTGATGGACCGTATCCAGTCCCAGGGAATGGAGGTTTTCCATCCTGCTGTGCCTGTGCTGAACATTAGCAAAAAATAAACTAGTCGTTGGGGAAATCATTCCCTGAATAGACAGCTGAGAGGGTCTTTCATTGAGATTGACCAATTCAGTTTTTCCCCTTTTATTATCGGCAATGTGCAGAATTACATTGGCAAACCAAAGCAGCTCGGAATCAATTTCCCCACAGGTACCTGAAAGAATGAGTGTCCACATGAAAGAGTAAAAGCTCCAATGAACATTAACAATGGAGCTCAAAGCCCCTCACTTCTGGCATCCTGTCATTTATCAAACTCAACTGTGTTCCCACAGGTATCCGAGTGAATAAAAAAGGAGACATCAGGAGCTGATTAACGGAAATTTCCACCGACTCTCAGAAATCCAGAGGGGATTTTTCTGGCAAATGGTGAGAAGGTAAATATGAACTCAAAGGCAAAGATTGAATTTGAAAGCTGCAGTCAGCATTTGGTTCTCAAAAGGTGAACAGGGAACTCACCAGAGATCCCAAGGCACAAAGAAAGAGATCCATGCACATGTTGTATTTGTGTGCTTTACTTATTTAAATAAGTGAAATGCTTATTTAGGGAATCATAGAATTGTAGAGTCCCAACAGTGTGGAAGTAGGCCATTTTGCCCATCGAGTCCACACTGACCCCCTGATGAGCATCTCATCCATATCCACCACCACCCCCCCCACCCCCCCCCCACCCCCCCCCACCCCCCCCACCCTATTCCTATAACCCTGCATTTCCCATCACTAACCCACTAGCCAACACAACCTTGGACAATATGGGCAATTTAGCATGGCCAACCCACCATGGCACATCTTCAGACATGATGGCTGAATGGCCTCCTTCTATACTTTAATGGATCGGTGATTCTATGTATATGTGAGAGTCAGGGAAAGAGCTCAATCAGATGTAACTGCAGTTGTGCCATCAATGTTAACACACTATTGTTAAATGTTATGAACTACTTTCCTTTCTTCAATGTTGTTCCCCTTACCACCCTCCCTCTGTTTCATGCTGGGACATGGTCCTGCAGTGTTATCAGCTCTCTGTTTTGGTGCTGCGCGAAAGTTGATATTCTTCATGTGTGAGCAGAATAATGAGTGCCTACAGGCAAGGTGACTGTGGGGAATACAGCACTCAAGCCCACTCAGTCTTCATCTGAAGTCACAAACAATGTTCCCATTAAGTGTCTGTTGTGGTACACAACCAGATTTCGCAATGCATAGTAACTATAACTTGCTTCAAGCGTCCACAGAGATGATGTACTTAATACGGACCAAAGCATCCCCACTATCTCCCAGCTGCTGTGCAAAACCATGCACTTGCTTCACTTGAAGGGTGACACTGGGCTTGGGGTTTTAGTCCACAAATTGTGTGGATCACCATCCTCACATGTAAACATAAACTAGGGTGTGCTAATTTCTGGAACTGGCAATTGGGAACAAACATGGCCATTGTCAGCCTGTTTTGAAATTACTGATTAGTGACCCAGTCATCTGAAACCTTTTTGTAACTCGCTGCATTCTTTGGCATCAGATGTGAAAGTGTTTGGGAGTCTTTGAATGACACAAAGAGCAGAGGGAAAGGCTTGGGTATTGCAACCATGGCTGAAGAGAATCCCACTGGTGGAAGTGGCAACAATCCTATTTTCTTTTCAAACTGTTTTTTAAACTTTCTTGAGACTTAATTTTAATCAAAAGAAAGACCCTCTGAAATTAGAGGAGACCTTTAAACTCATAGATGTGACTGATTTCCTGTCCATGGTAAAACCCCTTTGCACAATACATGCCAATCTAAAGCTGATTGACATGAAGCTCCGTCTTTCACACCTTTACACCACTGAAACCTGCAACCATTTCCTCCTCGCAGGAGAAGGGCAGGAGATATATGTAGGAACCATCACCATCTTGTCTTGGAAATACATTGCTGTTCCTTCACTGTCACTGGGTCAAAATCCTGGCGGTCATTCTGTAAGGGCATTGTGGGTCAACCTATAGCACATGGACTGCAATGGTTCAAGAAGACAGCTCACCACCACATTCGTAAGGACAACTAGGAATGAGCATAAAATGCTGGCCAGCCAGAGATGTCCATGTTCCATGAATGAATTTTTAAAAAATGTTTTTAATTGGTCCCCCTGGAGAACCACTAAGCAGTCACCCAACACCTGATTGGATGACTTGAAGATAGTAAGGACTGCAGACGCTGGAAGCCATAATCAATAAAATGTGGATCTGGAAAGACACAGTAGATTAGACAGCATCAGAAGAACAGGAAAGTCAACATTTTGGATCGGGACCTCCAATTGAATGAGTTATGTGGTTTTACCCAATTGGAAATATATTTAGATTAGTGGGATAAGGAAAATGTATCATTGAGAGGGTTCCATCAAATTCTAACTTTTAACAACATCCCTCAAATATCATCTTTTGTGCCTCCCCTCTGTAAATAACATGCAAAGCCACATGAATACTCAACATTGTCACATGTGGGCCCTTTTTAACCAAGATATATAATGCTGCAGCATATAATACACAATATGTTTCATAGTCATAGAGATGTACAGCAAGGAAACAGACCCTTCAGTCCAACTTGTCCATGCCGACCAGATATTCTGAATTAATCTAATCCCATTTGTCAGCACTTGGCCCATATCTCACTAACCCCCTTTCTATTCATGTACCCATCCAGGTGCCTTTTAAATGTTGTTATTGAACCAGCCTCCACCAATTCCTCTGGCACCTCATTCCAAGCACAAAACCACCCTCTGCTTGAAAAAGTTGCCCCTGACATTCCTTTTATATCTTTCCCTTCTCACCCTAAACCTATGCCCTCTAAGTCTATACTCCTCCACTCCAAGAAAAAGACCTTTTCTATTTACCCTATCCATGCCTCCCATGATCTTAGAAATCTCTATCAGTTCACCCCTCAGCCTCCGACGTTCCAGGTAAAACAGCCCCAGCCTATTCAGTCTAATCGCAGGCAAGTTTCTCCAATTTGTTTCATTTTCAGATAAGCTGTGATCACTCTTCCTTTGCATACACAATCCTGGAAACTCTAAGGGAGATATTTAACCTCATCTGCACTTTAAGGAGTGCCTTTCCAGAGATTCACAGCTGGCAGTTGGAGATGTAGCCTGATATGGTGACCTCTCTGACTGACTCCCATTTTCTGCAGGGGGTGTAAGTGTTTGATCAATGCCTTTGGTTTTTGGTATAGCTTCCAGCGGTTGTCCTGTGCCAGCCCTTCCTTTTGGAAGTTCAAACACACAGGTTTCTTGGCTTCGCCTTTCTTCATTTTTTTCATTCTGAGCAATGGTCCCCAGTGTTTCCTTAACTCCAGTGAGTGCTCAATTTCCTTTCATTCTTCCCACTTCTATTCAGTTGGTTTGGTGGTGAGCACCAGTCAGTCTGGCTGCCTGGAACCAGTCACTCTCTGTTCATCAAGGTGCATTCTAATTGGGAAATGGTTGGATCTTTTCAAATCCTCAATAAGAATTAGTTCATGGAGGTTTTCATCATTGTCTTTTCATTTAAGTGCTTACATCCACTGGCCAGAAGCCAGCTGTCTAACCTTTTCAAATTCCACGTACGTCAGTCTCATTTCCGCAGGGTACAGAATTTATTATAGTGCGCCTCTGGCATTATTCAGTATGCACTTTAGGTGGAATATTTTATTGCCTTGTAATGAATAGAACTTCCCTCAGACAACACAGAGTACGTTTAGTGAGCTTTCCCTGAAAGCTTACCCTGCCATAATAAAGATCATTGTTGGACTGGCTATGCTTACTTGAAAGAGGTAAAATGGTTTCGACACCAGCCTTATCAAGCGTAAGAATTAAATGATCTAACTGAGCTGCTTTTGAGTCTGAACTGCTGGTGCCTGCATGGGACACTGTAGACTTCTTGCTCCTCAGCTCAAGCCTTCATAATTCAAGCTTCCTCTCCTGCCAGTTTTGTTAAACTTTGCTCTCTCTTCTGTCTTTGCTCCTTCCTCTCTGTTTAATTTTGCTGCCTCATTCTCAATTCTCCCTCTCTCTTTTGCATTCTTTCTCTTTTTCTTAGAATTCTGATTTCCACTGCTCTAATTTTAATCTCTCCATTGTCCTTCTGTAAACAATTAACCACTTCTTTTAAAACTTTGCCTTTCCTGACTTTTGGAAAAATTCTAGTCCTAAGTGCTTGACTAAATCTTTTAACTGTTCAAGAGAGAGAACTTCAAATCCTCAAAATTACCTTCTACTAATCGTGTTAGGAATGCACTGGCATCAAACCTGAATGTTTCTACATATGTTTCACCAAGAAAGCTATTTGCAGTTTTTTTGCGAAGGACAGCGAATGTGACAATTTAGCCACACTAATTTCTGCACTTTCAGTGTGGGTTCAAATTGTGGATAAGAGCCTCATATTGTTATAACCTGACTCTTGGCAAGTTTCCCCCAGTTGTAATTGTCCCAGTTGGGACACCTCCTTCTGTTAAGTTTCAGGGTGAGGGGCTCCCTGGAGGGAGCTGGTTCCATTTAGTTATTCACCTGCCCCCTCAGTTGTTTGCAACAATCTTAATGTTAAACAGATCCCTCCCCTTGTAGATACCTTTCTTTCAGATCCACGTTAACATATTTTCAGTTTTAAAAGGAGACAGTTAACAGAATGAGTTTATTAATTGCTAAGCTGATAAACATAAGAAGAAATAGTATTACAACACACATACACAGATTAGAATGTATGTGTGGGTCCAAAAAGACACAAGTTTTACAAAATAATCTTTTGCTTGCATGACATTGGCAGTTAAACAGTCAAGTTTGAGATTCTTGGCATTGTATGTTTATTGAAGCTCTTTAATCTTGGTCCCTCTCACCAGTGCTCGCTGACCTGCTGATCTCTAATACTCAAAGTGACAGTTTCCTTCAGTTGTCCTGCATTCTTTTGTCTAGTTACGGGTTCATTGGCTTCCAGCACTCAGAGTGAGGTGGAATTTTTTCCATTTTCTTTACCTGCATTGCAGGGGTGTTTAACAGTGGTTCTCAAAACTTTGATCTTAACAGCACACTAACTCATACACCAGGACAGGCAGCGTGTCAGCCAGTTTAATACCCCTTGTGTATTCCTGGAAGGAAAATTCTGAAAAAGGTGGCTTTTTGCTGAGAGGAGTTTGTATATAGTCATCCCCCATGTTGTCTCTTACTATTAGATTTCTCTTTCTGTTTGAAAATTTCCTGACACCCTCAAGGAGCAACATTCCATGACTCAATTTATCTCAGCAGTCATTTACCTCAGAAGGCTTTGCCAGACAGTGACTCAATTTATCTCAGCAGTCATTTTTTGGCTGTAGCAGACTTTTTTTACAAAAACACATTTTGGACTTAAAATTTAACAATATCTGTAGCACTTTGGGGCTCTGATCTGTTGTTGTGATGCTAATGACAAACATAACTGGACCTGAAGAGAAATAGATGCAATTGGCAACAAGTGCATGTAACGCGAAATATAAAAATAGAAAATGTTTGGGACGCACAGCAGGACAGAAAGCAGTGTGGGGGTGAAAAACATAATTATCTTTCTAGTCAATAGCTTTTCATTTATAGATTCAAAAGAAAACTTCTCAGGATCTGTAAACTGATTTCAATAAGCTGCTGGGAATCATTTTTATTCCACCAAAACTTGTTGGCTTTTTCAACATAATATCTTTGCTTTGGGACTCCTTTACTTTCGCCTTAATTCAATCATCAAAAAAGACAATGTAACAACTTAAAAGAAGGAGAAGGTGATGAAGAGTGGGAGCACAGTGAGATCTGGTTAGTCAGGAAGCACAGAAGAAATGGGAACCTACATGCATCTCTGCAAGAGGGTCCCATCTCGATTTTGGAATAGCTGTCTAAAGTGACATTGAACCAAGGTCCCATCAGCCTCTCAGATGGAGGTACAAAATCCCATGCCTCTATTCCAAGAAGAATTGTGGTGTTTGTTCCAGTGTTCTGGTGACTACTTCTCCCTCAACCAACTTCACTGAAAATATTTTGTCTGGTCATTATCACATTGCTGTTTGTGGGACCTTGCTGTTTACAAATTGGCTGCTGCATTTACTCTATTAAAACAGTGGCTGCACTTCAAAAAATACTTCATTGACTGTAAAACACCTTGGGTCATATTGAGCACATGAAAGGCTCTCTGTCAATGTAAGTGGTATTTCCACAAAGTTAGTGCTTGCCCCAGACCTGGAACCCACATATAATCTAGTTTCTGTCTTGCCAATGACTTAAATTTTATTGCCCTCAATGTCTACGCTGTTGGCTCAGTTTAGACTACAGTAATCCCCCCCCCCCATACTCGAAGGGGATACATTCCAAGACCCACCGAGGAAACCCGAAACTGCGGATAGGAGCAAACCCATTCATTTAAATGGGAACTTTACCTTCCCGGAAGTCCCCGTTCCCTGGTTCTGGAATGTTCCCAGTAATACATTCAGGCCACAGCAGTAACAGGACCCAGGGATATGGGGGTCACCCTGCATATTCATACATAAGCGAATCAATTATACACCAATACATTGAACAGGTTACTATTTGTTTGCTTGCTAGATGTGACCAGTGCAGAATCTTCCCAATGAATACTTGCAAACATCTCACTGCACAGCTAGATACTCCAAACTTGCAGAAGGGTCTCGGAGCATCAAATCCAGGAGAATGACCATCTGAAACTGAATAGGCGCAGGCATGTTGAAACTTGCTCCAATGATAGTGTGACTACATTTCTCACCCATTGTGTGAAGATTTCCTGTCTCCCTTCAACCGAAAGAAAACTTGCAGGAGATAAAAATAAAACTTTGCATCTCTCTCTTATATGGCTACACCAACTAGCCACGAAACGACACGACCAGCTATCCTTAGTAGCCACACACGCAGATGACAAGCAACATGAATTCGACTGGGACAACACTACTATTATAGGACAAGCCAAACAGAGAACAGCCAGGGAATTCCTAGAGGCATGGCACTCATCCACAGATTCAATCAACAAACGCATCGACCTGGACCCAATATACCGACCACTGCAACGGACAGCAGGAACTGACAACCGGAAGCGGCAGATTCAAACCACTACAAATGCCAGAGGAAACTTCACAGAAGCGCGTCACAAGAGGCTCCCAAGCACTGAGGATGTCACCTAGACAGGGGACGAAACGTCTGCAACACAAATTCCCAGCTCGGCGAACAGAACCACAACAACGAGCACCCGAGCTACAAATCTTCTCACAGACTTTGAATCTCTTATATGGTATCTAACATTATAATGGAAAGGTAGTTTAATAATGGAAATTAATTTATTGTATTACGTCCAAGGTAAGAATCTATAGGGTCTGTGTGGAAAAGGGAAACTACTTGACAACCTGATGAAAAGAGGATTTTGACCTAAATGCAGTTATTGTATGATAACAAGTATGTACAAGTTACATTGATATGCAGCAGACATTATCACAGAGCATATCACAGAGACTTACCCTTTTGAGATCCTAAGCTGTTCTCCAACCAAACCATAAATCATCACAGTGAGTTATACTTAAGGAATTCTTCAACATTAACCCTTTCAAACATTTACGTCCTGTTACAACAAATGACTGGTGTAATAACATCTTTAACCACTTCTATCTACTATGAATCAGATCCATTCATTATGTTCTTTGCCTGAAAGCAGATCCAGGGCTCATCACTTGTTAACGCTTCACTCTGAGCTGTTTGCTTAGTTTTGTGAAGGATGGTTTGCCAGTGCCTTCCACTCTCAGGGCTGGGTAAGCCTTATATCAGGGCATCGAACTCACTGTGTTTGTGATGTTCTGAGACACAAACCAGCAGCCTGGCTGACTGACGTGATCGTCGCCCTGTACATCAGGAAGGTGTTCAAAACTAAACTTACACCAAATAGCCACATTCGCATTTTATTGGGTTTTACAAGGAATTTTATTGATAATGTGACACAAGGGAAATTAGACTTTGCCAAAAGAACAGCTTTATCTGAAACAACATTTGAAGGCAAAGCTGGCCTGTACTGACCAGGATAAGTCCACTTTGTGATTGCAGCTTATTTATGACTCAATCTAAAACTTCCTGATCACAGACATGCACTAAGTCCACAGCACCTAATTCACAGCTCACCATTAATTGCAGACTTTGGCTCTGGAACAGCACAGAAATACCTCTGGAAATAGTTGGCATTGGATATAGTTCATCTGTTGTTCTTTCTGAGAGAGAAAGTGATTTTCAGTAAGATGTATTTTTCCAGTAGCTTGTGGATGAACATGCAAACTTAACTGTCTGTCTGTGTGTGTATGTGTGAATGTGTGTGTGTGTATGTGTGTGTGTATGTGTGTGTGTATGTGTGAGAGTGTGTGTGTGTCTGTGTGTGTGTCTCTGTCTGTGTGTGTGTGTATGTGTGAGAATGTGTGTGTGTATGTGTGTGTGAATATGTGTGTGTGAATGTGTGAGTGTGTATGTGTGTGTGTGAGAGTGTGTGTGTATGTGTGAGTGTGTGTGAGTGTGTGTCTGTCTATGTCTGTGTGTGTGTATGTGTGAGTGTGTGAGAGAGAGTGTGTGTGTGTGAGTGTGTGTCTGTGTGAATGTGTGTGTATGTGTGTGTGTCTGTGTGTGTATGTGTGTCTGTGTGTGTGTCTGTGTGTGTCTGTGTGTGTATGTGTGTGTCTGTGTGTGTGTCTTTGTGTCTGTGTGTGTTTGTGCATGTGTGTGTGTCTGTGTGTGTGTTTGTGTGTGTGTGGGTGTGACTGTGGTGTGTGTCTGTGTGTGTGTCTGTGTGAGTGTGTGTGAGACAGAGAGTGTGTGTGTGAGTGTGTCTGTGTGTGTATGTGTGAATGTGTGTATGTGTGTGTGTCTATGTCTGTGTGTGAATGTGTGAGAGTGTGTGTGTCTGTGTGTGTGTCTGTGTGTGTGTCTGTCTGTGTATGTGTGTCTGTGTCTGTCTGTGTGTGTGTCTGTGTGTCTGTGCATGTGTGTGTGTCTGCGTGTCTGTGTGTGTACGTGTGTGTGGGTCTGTATGTATGTGTGTCTGTGTCTGTGTGTGTGTCTGTGTCTGTTTGTGTGTGTATGTGTGTGTGTGAGAGTGTCCGTGTGTGTGTGTCTGTGTCTGTGTGTGTGTGTCTGTGTGTGTGAGAGTGTGTGCATCTGTGTCTGTGTGCGTGTGTCTGTGTGTGTGTGTCTGTGTGTGTGTCTGTGTGTGCGTGTCTGTGTGTGTACGTGTCTGTGTGTGTGTCTGTGTGAGTGTGTCTGTGTGTGTTGTGTCTGTGTGTCTGTGTGTGTGTCTGTGTGTGTGTGTCTGTGTGTGTCTGTGGGCGTGTGTCTGTGTGTGTGTCTGTGTGTGTTTGTCTTTCTGTGTGTGTGTGTCTGTGTGTGTGAGTGTGTGTGTGAGTGTGTGCG